>NW_010258803.1:0-70327 GCF_000690775.1 Eurypyga helias
GGGCTCCATCCCTCCGGCCCAGCTAAAACCCAAACCAGCCCCATCCCCTGCTCCCCCTCCCTCAAAAATAAAAAAAAAAAAGCCCCAGGCACATTTTTTTTCTCATCCCCTCTGAAATCTGCGGCTCAACCCAAACACCAGCACAGCCTCCCCTCGGCGGAGCAGCCTCCTCCTCAGGAGAGGATCCACAGCTGTAAATTACCCTGCGGTTGGAAGGCATTTGCTGTCTTTCTCCGGTGCGTTTCCCCCAGCCACCCCCAACAAGTCCCAAGGAACAGCAGGCTGCACAGGGCTCGCAGCGACGGCACCCTTTGCAACGGGGAGACATTTTTTTGCGCTTGTGCGGTAACTGAAGTTAATCAGCCCCACAGCCCCCTCCCTCTCCCCCTCCCTTTGGTGCTTTTAGTGAATCAGAAAGAGTTTGGCTGGCTGCCTGGAAAGCACTTGCTAAAATCTGATCTCTTACTTCAGCAGCCTTAAAACTTGGGAAGTTATTGGCATTTATACAGTTGGAGCTTGCAGGCTTCCAAAGCAATAAAATAATAAAAAAAAGGGGGAAAAAAAGCGCTCTGCGCTCTGGTGCTATTAGAACCATACTTGCTCCGTTCCGTGCTGATTTTGCAGCATTTTGTGGGATTCGAGGCAGGGATTCGCTGCAGATGGGCGCTGCGGAGGTGTCCTGGGCTGCGGCTGGAGGGGCGGCGGATCTCGCTGGGTGTTACACCGAGAGGCGAGCTCTTTCGGCGATTAGTGTTGGGAGCCAAAACATTAGATTAGTCATACTCAAGGGCCTTCGAGTGAGTGTTTACAGTATTAATGGTAGATGAAAAGATGTGAATGCTGTAAGTTTTTATTGCCCGTTTTGTTACACTTTCTTTCTGGATTTATTCACGGGATTACATGTTTTGAGCCTGAATGGGAGCGAGGGATTATAGGATTTCTTTTATAATGATCAGTTTGGGTAGGAGTTAGCCTTTGGTGAACTGGAGTAAATTAATGCATCACTTAGGTTTAATATTTATTTAGGCTAAAGGAAGTTGTTTAGTTTTGCTTAAAGGGCTCTGTGTTGTATTGGGGAGATTTAAGAGCGCCTGAAGTGGATTATATTCTAAGGCCGCCTTTCGCCCTCCCGTGCAAGCCACGATCAGCGGGTCGTCCCATGTGTTAGTCTTAGAATTATGCTCCTCTGCTGCTGACTGTTATGCTGGGGCTCTGCAGGCGAAGGTAAAAATCCCTCCAGCATGCGCTGGGGCTGGAACTATTCTGGGGTGAAATACGCTGGCTTGGGTATGTTGTATCTATTAGTGACTCGTGCACAAAGACTGGGGTGGGTTGACCTGTGAGCTGCCTGCAGTCGGGAGGTATGGTAGCTCAGCTGGGCTAAAAGCTGTCTGGCAGACCCCGAGCCTGCCTCTGCAGCCGCCTGTAGGTGACCCCTTCGGGTGTAGCATCACCTGTGGGTGGGTTGTGGCAGCACCAGAAAGGCATTCCCCAGCCCCAACCTTGCGGAGGTCGGAGGGACAGGAGTTTTCAGGAGCAGGGTTTGGACTCCTGGATGAGTTGGAGTCCTCCAGGGCTTTGCCACTGGGTGACGTTTCCACCGAGGGACATGGGGAATAGAGTGTGGTGGGTCGGAGGGCAGCGCTGCTGGAGCACAGGTGATGGGTGCTGGTGGCTGTGCGCCGGCGTGGCCATGGGAGCAGCTCTGTACCTTGCAGGGCTGTGCGGAGGGCAGCTCGTTCTCTGGTCCCGTCCCCCCTGGCAGCGATGTTCCTGGCTTGTTTTCTTCTCTTGCATCTTGGGAAGTTCCTCTGCTGCTAGGGTTGCTGCAGTCCCAGAGGCAGCAGGGACATTGGATATCCTTGGGGCCACTGGAGAAATTAATTTATTTATGCAGGTTGTCCTTAGGGATGCCCTTTCACTGCTGGTTACTAAACTCTCCCTCTGTCCCTTATCTGTATCATCCTTCAGTTTTAATTCTCCCGCTGCCTTTTCACACTTCCAGAAGCAATTTGTCCTTCATGTGCTTTTTCCCTCTGCATGTCCCAGAGCAGTTTTGGGTTTGGCTTTGGAGTCAGTCTCTGCTCTTCAGTGGGGTGAGAAACCCCAGGAGCACCTTGCACGGATGAAGGGAATTTCCCACGCTGTGCTGGCTCTGGAAGCCTCGATGGACCTTAGGACATCAGGGTTGGGGACACGGGACCTCAGGAGTTCAGGGGTCCCCCTTCTCTGGGGCAGGCTGGAGGCAGCTTTGGTGTAGGCTGAGCAGTAGGATGCAAAGTTTTGGGTGCTGCCCTGGTTTGCAAGAGCTTCCAGCTCTCCTGCTCCATCCACCTCCAACTCATTGTCAGCTGAGTATGGGGTGATGCCAGCATGGCCTGCCCTGGCCATGCCGAAGAGCGGAGGCTGCTGCTGCCACAGCCTCTTCCCTGCCCTGATAAACCTCGGCGTGTTCTTCTACATGAAGTGCATCTGTCTTAGATTATGGAGAGGTCCCCGATAGGGCCAAATCCTTTGCTTTTATGGCTCTTATAGGTTAAGATCCAGCTTTGGAATCTGATCCAGAAGCAAACGGGAGGTCAGAGGAGCGCACAAAGCAGCACCGGGCTATTTTCACATCTGCTGGTGTTGTGTAAGAGGAAGGCTGCCGCGCGCCATGCCAATAGCAACTTATGTTTCTCCTAAGCTCCTGTGCAGCGACAGACAGTTATTGTTTGGGGCTTTGTAAAGTGAGACACAGAGAAGTGTTGCTTCCACACGTTCAGTGAGCCAGATCCTGCGGTCTGGCGAAGCTGCGCGCAGCACATGTCGGAGGCGTGAGCCTGCTGAGTGGCTCCCTCCCCTCTCCCCGTCTGCTCCTCCGCAGCCATCCTCCCTGGGGGCAGTTGGCCGCGAGTGCCACTGAACGGCACCGGTGACACCACTGTGGACAAGCCAGAGTGCGGTTCTTGTCGCAGCCCACCCAGCTTGCCTTGCCACGGGGCTCCTGGCTGCCTGCTCTGCGGGTGTGAAGCGGTGCTGGAGCCAAGGGTCCCTGCTCGCCCTCCGGCAGCAGCGCTGCTGGTCGGCACCGAGGGCAGGGTGCTGAACTGCTTGGCCCCAGCAAGGTTATTCACGTGTCTGACCTCCCTGCGGGTGGGCACCCCCTGCCCTCACCCTTCTCTGGGTGGCACGAGCATCCCTCTTGAGTTGGCAGCCAAGTCTGCGTGTGCTGCCAGCGATGGAGGCTCTGGACCCAGGCCACCGCTGCACGGCTCTTGAAGCTGCGCTGTGGGACAGGGCAGGTGCTGCTTCGGTGCGGCGTACGGCCCTGCGTGGGAGATCCTGTGCTTGCCATCTCCCCTCAACCTGGACCGGGACTACCGAGTCGTCAGTGCAGCACCCCTGTGCTGGCAACTGCCTCCTGCTCGGCGAGGATGTCTGAGCCCCCGCAGATGAGGCAGTGCTGCTCTGTGAAAACGTCTGAATTCCGCTTTCCAGCCCTGTCTCACTGAGGTTCCTGCTGTGCTGCAGTAGCCTCCTGAGCTGGCCCACCCTGCACTCATGCGGGGCTGCTAGCTCACAGGCTGTAGAAGTGATGCTGTGAAGGACAGAATTTGGCAAAGGTGGTCTGGGAAAGGCTGGGAAGATTTCTGTTGATTTGTCTGGTCGCAGCCGACTCAGTTATCAGGCAGTGAGAAGACAAGAGAAACCGCATAAGCAAAGCCTGATTCAGCTAGAGGAGGAGCTCAGCGATGTTGGTGACATGCACGGTCGCATCATGGGCTGGAGTTGATGAGATGGTCCACGGCTCCGGGTCTGTGCTGCTGCTGGGCTCGCGGCGGTGGATGTGACCCACCCAGGCAGGGTTTGGTTGCGTATTAAATTGTTTGTTCCTATTTCAAACCCCCTCGCTCTCCCGGAAATGACCATGCTGCTTGCCACGAGGGATTTTTATTCCCCCCTGCTGACCCACTGCACCATTCGAGGAGCTGCCCCTCCTGCCCTGCTTCTGCATCCCGGTCTCTGGGGAGCTCAGGCGTGTGGAGGAAGAGGAGACACGTTGGGACAGCTGCCTGGGCTGGAGCAGGGAAGCGACCTGGCACTCGTGCTGATGCACGCTCTGGTTCTCCTGTGGGAGAAGCAAGACAGAGATTAGAACGGGGTGAGTGCAGCTGTGGGTCTTGCTCCTGTACAGACTGGGGTAGGCAGTCCGTGCCCCCCATGGCGGCTGTCGGCTGCCTGCCCTGGGCACATGCTGCCTTCGCTTCTCATGGTCCCTAGCTCTTCTGTGTACTGGGACGGGTCCTCTGCCAGAAGACCCCTCAAACATACGTTTAGCAGGAAGATTTGCAAGGACGAAGCAGGTTTCCAGATTCCCACCCCAGCAAGGCAGAAACAAATGTGAACTCCCTCAGCATGTGGGGGCTTGGCATCTTCTGGGTGTGTTGTGGCAGTGGGCAGTAAAGCAGAGCTGCTGCTTGGAGGCTTTGATCCGCACAGCTCCATGTACTGCAGTTTGCCTTTCCAAAGCTCCAGAGATGAGTAAGATGCCTCAGAGAAACAGAGAAGGACTCAGGTGTTGTTGAGGAGAGCATGTAGAAAGGTATAGTAGGTGCGAGGTTCAGCAATCCCGTTTGAGATAGCTGGCCACATCTCAAATGTGATTGTTACATTTAATTCCTGTTTTGCTTTCCTTGTTGTACCTGGCATGCCCAAGACTGGAGGGAGGTGAGCGATGCTGCGTTTGGAGCAGTGCTGGGTTTTGCAGGAGGGATGCCTGCTCAAACCCACTTGGTTTCTGCCTGTAGAGCAGCTTGGCCATACACAGGAAAGAAAAGAGCAGAGCGGAACGGGCAAAGGGTGATGCTTCCCATGCCCTGCATTTGGGATGTGGTGATGCAGCTGGTGGTGGGCCCTTCGGCGAGGCGGAGGTGACTGCTGAGGGCTTCTGGGGGCTCAGGTAGGTTGAACAGCTTCGGGGGGACTCAGGTGGCTACTCAGAATATTTGATTTTGCTGTAAGCTGATAGTGTCGAGCTGGTCAGCCAGGCAAGTGGGTATCTCCCTCCACTGCAGGAGTCTGAGCTCCAGAGAAAGACTCCCCTGGGGCTGAAAATAATTTTTTCTGGATCTTTAAAGCTGCTTCCAGGATCCTCGGGAGTATTTTTATGGCTCTCTTCCTTTCCTTAGGAGCTGGGAAAACCCCTGTCACGCTCTCTCCCCTCCCCCCCTCCCACCTTACTGAGCAAAAGCTGCTTTCACTTTGATTTTCCCCAGATACGGACACTTTAGATGCCAGTTGTGAGAAGAATAGGTGAAAAATGTCTTCAGGGAACAACATGATTTAAAAAGTAAAAAAAAGAGGAGTGGCTGTTGTTGGTGCCTGGGTAGGGGTATGTGAGTATGGATACCAGCTGCCAGGGCCTTTGCCAGGGTCTCTGCAAACTGCACTGGATCTGGGAAAGCTGGGGTAGGTCACGCCACATGTGCTGGGAGGGGTGGCAGCCTTGGGCACCGGGAGGCACCTAAACACCCTCCTGCTGCGAGCCCAGCGCACAGCCCTGGCAGGGCTGCCATGCAGGAGCCCCCACCGTGCTCCGGAGAGGGATGCTCTGCTGCAAAGCGTGACCTTCCCGTGCTCTGCTGCTGCAACCAGGGAGGCTTCCACGTGGGAATCTGCAGCCCCGACAGGTCCAAACCTTATTTTTATTCCTTTCCTTCCTTGGGTTTTTGTGTGTTGATCACCCGCTGTGCCATAACAGCAGGTACAACCAGAAATTATGCAGAGCTATGCATTACGCTGCCTACCTGGTATGTCGCTTCTGTGTCCTGGTACCTCTCCAGATGTCCGTGGAGGATTAGGCATCAGGCGAAGCAGCTGGAGGGAAAATAAGGAAAAAAAAAAAAAACAAAATAGAAAAGACTGTCTGGCTCTGCCAAAGTATTTTCCTATTGGCATTCAGCAGCCTCGCCATAGCATGAAGAGAAAGAAAGGGGAACAGAGGGAGGAAGGAGGAGGCTTAGCCTGTCATGGTCTGCATGTTTCCCTTTGTGCGAGCTCCTCGCCGCGCTGGGGGCTGTGGTGGGTGGGAGCCGACGTGCCAATCCTCCCCGCTTAGTCAGGGGCAGGTGGTTCGTGCCCCCGGTGCTGGGCTCTCCACCTCGCTCCCACATGGGGCTGGGCTCCCCGGGCAGCCCTTCCACACCTCCCTGCCTGCTTTGCTGTACAAACAGCTGGATTTCGACCTAAACCACAGGGCAGTGTTTTCCACGTAGCGACAGCACATCCTCCTCTGGCACAGCACCGTGCCCTTTGCCAAACTCCGCTTACACCCTGCTCGCTGCACACATTTGCTTTTTCAGGAGGTTATCTGCTTTATTCTGCTGCAGCCAGCGGAAAGGAGGTCGTGCTGCCAGGAAATCCAAAACGCCTTTAATGTACCGACCTTAGGGTGCAAGAACAGTGTCTAACAGCATCCTCTTGCCTATAGCTCCTGTCTCGGTGTGGTGCTGCTCCAGCTTCATGGCTGTAGCTGAGTGTGTGCCCATCGAGCTCGCTAAACTTTGGGGAAGGTCCCAGGGAACTGCATATTGCATGGATACAAATACCAGAATGCAGCGATTACTTAATTACTAATGGATTGCTCTTTCTACAAGGTATTTCCAGCGTTCCTCATTCCTCCCAGTTCCTTTTTCTCTTGCTGCATATTTCAAACCCCTTTCTTTCCTGGTAAAATACTATCTTTGGCATCATTTTTAAGGACAGCTTGTTAAAAAAGCTGTTGTATCTTTTGGAATACCCTGAGCTACTCTCTGCAGAAATCCAGAATTAACAGAAAAACGCAGGGAGCAGTGGTGAGCCTGGTAAATAACTGGGCTTGCAGCATGGGTGCTGGGTGACTGTGGGCATGGCCAGCAGGATACAAAGCCCTGGGAATATAAATTAGAAAATGGGATGAAGGACAATATTGATAGAAGGGCATTTTGCTGCTTCCCTGTTGCTATGAATCCAGTTAAAGAGAGGGATGGTCAGGAAAGCTGGCACTGCAATGCTGCAATCGCACGGGTCACCTTCTTCTCTGCCAACGCTGGGCAATCCTCTAACCTGGGGCTTCTCCTGTCAGGTTGTCAGATATGAACCTCAACAGATACTAATAATTTTCCCAAGTTGGATTCAAACCACAGGCAGACTTTGACTCAGCTGTACGAATGTACAGACTAACAGGGAGTGGGGTGTGCACTCTGCTTCCAGCCGTGATTGCCAATTAGGAAATGAAAGCTGGTTTTGACCCTCTTAAGGTTACAATCCTGTGTGAGCTGCATCAGTCCCTCATCGTGAGGCTGTACTGTAAGGTTGCGCGGTGCAGTGCGATATTGATTATCTGTAAAATAAATTATGATGTATGTAGTGCAGGTTTGTGACCCCATGGTCGCGACCTTGCCGTGATTGGGGAGACTTCTGACCAGCTGAGATCAGAATAGCAAACAGCACCCCAGCAATCAATAGCGAAACCAGCAGCTCTGATCGCTGGGGCCTTCCATAGGAGTGATGTTTGGTGCTGTGTACACGTGGCGTTTTTATCCTGGGGAAGGGGCCGTTCTTCTACAAAGTTCACCCACAATTAGATGTGAAACTAGGTGTTGGGTGTTCTGTGGTGCGACAAGCACAGGGCAACCGGGGGCAGAAAACTCTGCGGTGCCAAAGGGAGTGTGCGCGATTCCACGTCGGCGTTTTCAACGATCAGCAAAGCTGGTTGGTCTTGGGGTTGGAAGGGAGGAGTGGGGACAGCTCTGCCCACCCCCAGCTGTGGTCTGTGGGGCAGGCACAGAGGGTCTGCCCTGGTTATACTGTATATTTATTAATTTTGTGAGTTCGAAATAGCATTATCTCAGCCCCTCCGAGAGAACTCTTCTGACCAACTGACCGACGTGTGGCAAAACTGACAGCGAGATTTGCAGGGCTGAATTTGTAGAGATGTGCGAGTGCCTGTAGATGTGGATGTGAAAGAGGCTGCCCAGTGCTTTTCTGGGGTTGCCCCCCAACCTGCGTAGGTGCAGCTGAGCCACCAAAACAGTGGCAAGGTGGGGGACGGGACTAGGGCCAAGGCACTCCAGGACCATCATCCTCAATCCTGATCCAGTTCCTGGGTTGGCCAGCCTGCATTCCCTGATTTGGAGAGGTTGCAAATAAATGGGAATAGTCTGCCAGAGAGGCAGAGGCCTTGCTTTTGTGCTGTTTATGTGGAGAGAGTAGGTAATTTGAATTTAATTGCCGTTTGAATTTAGCAAACAAGAAAATGGATTTCATTTGCACAGTTTTCATTTCCTTCTGGGAGCCTGGCTTTCCCAGTGTGCACCATCACCATGTGTGCCAAGAAGCTGAACACCACCATGTTAAGTCATGGGGTTTCACTTCTAAAGAAAATCTGTGCTGGCTCTGACAGGGCCAGCAAGGCTGAGCTCCCAAAGCTGCTCTGTCAGCCAGGTGGTGGGCCTGGGGAAGTGGGGAGCTATAGGCATTCCCAGACAAAATGGGAACCGTTTGTTACTGTTCTGTGGGCACCGTTTGTCTGCCGGGCGCCTGCGGGGCTCTGGCCCGCTCCTGTAGGTCCCCTTGCAGAAGGATGCTCGGAGAGCAGCGGGATGGGGATGTCTGGACCGAGGCACGGCGCTTCACAGCATCCTGGTGCTGTAGGCACGAATGCCAGTGGTTTGTAGAGAGAGCTGTTGGGGGATCCCCAGCTTCATGTCATAAGGTCTCCTTTCTGTGCTTGCCCACGGCTGGCCTGAATTTCCCCCAGCATCATTTTTCCCCACTGGTGACGGATGCAGGAAAGCGTGTGGGGCTCTCCCTGGTACCTGCAAGCTGCACGGGGACACAGCAGCCCAAGCCTTAGTGATTTTAATGCCTCTTTTTCTTTTTCGCTCTATTTTAAAGGATTTATTTTTCCAAATCTGTTGAGAATCATTCCCTGAAAATGGGAAACCTGCAATCTAAATTAATTAAAGCCAAATGAAGCTTTTCCCTGACTCAGCAAAGCAGAAAGATAAGAAATCCTATTTGTCCGGCATTTGCAGTGTAAAGATTTCCACGCAGGAGCGCAGCTAATAGAGATCAGTACAAATCTTCTATCAGAAAACAAATCGTGCTTTTCATTTCTGGCCCTAGGCTCATGTTTGCTGTATCTGATCCTGAAGGCAGATTGACACTTTGGTTTGGATTAAATTCAACACATGGTTTATGCCATACTTTTGATAAGGCTCAATATTAATCTTTTTTTTTTTTTTTTTTTTGTGGGCAGTCTTCAGTACACCAGCAGAAGAATTGTCCATTCCTAGGGATATTTTTGCAAAGAAACCATTGAGGAATTTATTTCTGGAGGGAAGATGAAATTACTGATTTTGAAAACTTGCAAGATCCTAAGTGAAGTTCAAATCCATTAACTGCAGGCAGTAAGCTTGCCATGACCTGAGCAGTTTTTGAGCTATTTTATCATTGGAAAGGCAGCAAAGGAGACTGGCTCATTCAGAGGGACCAGAGCAGGTTCCTGTACTCAACCCCCAGCATCAGCTCATGGTTCTGGTTAGCTGGGAATGGAGATCGGCACTGTTTGTGCCTGTACGTGCTTGTGAGCTTGGGTTTCTTCATGGGAATAATGGGCATCGCCAGTGTCTGCTGGTTCCCTGAACAACCTCCTGAGGTATGTCCCAAAGATGGGCTTTTACGTACATTGGCCTGTTAGGTACAAATAATTTGTATAGTGTATATATGTTCTCTTTATAAATTGGCTTCACTCTCCAAAGCTGGTGTATTTGTCATTGCTCTGTTCCATAGAAAGAGAGTGAGGGAAAAGGTAGCAGAATTGGGAATGAGGAGGACCGGAGGAGAAGCGGCGAAGGAGGAATTGCTTGTCCCCTTTGAACTCTGTGACTCAGCAGTTGCGTGCCTGCAGACCTGGCTGCAAGTTTCAAGGCTTTTATCAGGGGTGAAGTTGGTCCCAAAGCTTGTCTTTGGTGCTTGAAGATAACCAGTTGTGACAGGACCTTTCGTTTGGTTGTACAGTGCTAGAACCAAGCACTGGAAAAGCTCTGACTTGATGGTGATGCTGAAAGCAACAGAGGTCCTTATCCCAGCTCATATTAACTTCATAAAAAATGAAATTCATGGAGCTGGAGATGGACGTTGCCTGGGTCTACGTTCATTTGAAGCTGCGTCCAGCAGCGCATTGCACCCAGCAAGGTGCTCAAGCGGGTTCTCTGGGTGGCGGAGCTCCTGGGGCACGTGTCACGGGATGAAGTCCTTGTTTCTCAGCACGGCGGTGCGAGTGCCCCCTATCCATCCGTGTTGGGTGAGCCGGAGATCTCCAGCCTCAAACGGAAAATGTGTGTTTGCACAATTAGCGTGGCCCCTTCCTTCCCTGGGAGCAGAATGGTTTATTGATTTCTTTGGCCTGCTCGCCCCCACCTATTCAGCAATAATGACCCTTCCACCCCAACTCTAAATCATCCCAGCCTGCCTCGCCCGTAAGCCCTCTAATCTTTTTGGGTTGTTGTTGGTATTTATGCTCATGGTGGTTTATGATCTGTCGGCGCTGGCTGCTGAAATGCTTTATTTATCCATACGCTGGGCCACACAGGGAGCGTCCTTATTCTGGTATCATGTTCAGGATGCTGTAGTTAAGGTTTGTGTCAGCACTTCCATGCACAAACCTTGTTATTCAGGGGTTTTGCAACTCCGTGGAAAAGAAAACCAACGACCTGGCACGGCGAGGGGAGGCTGAGAGGCACACATGAAAGCCCAACAACCCACTGCCCATTTAGGGATTATTAGATGGGCAACCTCTTTCCACGAGGAAAATAGCCAAAAACATCCTCCTCCTTTGGTCTGATTTTGTAAAAGAAAACCCTCTTTTGTGTGCTTGTACTGGTGTCGGGCGGGGAAAGCACTGTGAGGTAGGACACCGGCTGGAATCGTCTCCGGATACTTAAAAAATAAACATCCGGCCAATGAGGAACAAAACTGCCTTCTCCTCCGAACAAACCGTGTGGTGCAGAGGGTAGAGCGTTTGGGGAAGGCAGGGGCTGCTCCCCACCTCCTCGCTTCGCCCAGCCGGCCGGCTCGGACCGCAGCCCTCCGAACAGTAGGCGACGGGGTATATAAATGTGATTTATTGCCCTGTTAGCGCAGGAGCTTGTGGGCTTATAAATTACTTGGAGATTTCTCAATAATAGAGGGAGTGTGGTATAAACAGGAGAGATAATAGGCCTTGAGAATGTATTTCAAAGAACTTTTGGGGAAGGAGAAGTTTTGTGGCTGTCGGCGGGTAAGGGGTGATGGCTGGCTGTGGTGGAGGAAGAGCCTTGACAGACCAACACAACCGGGGTGTTTTTTCATTGCTGATGGATTTTGTGGGATCTCCATGGAGCAGCCTGGAGAGGAGCTGATAGGTCAGAGTGAAAATGCTCGTGGAGCCCATTAGCCCAGGACAGCAGGCTGGGGTTTGCATCGGGGGTGACTTGGTTAAGCAGAACTGATCAGGCACTTGTGTCCGCAAGCAGGAGCAGGCACTGATGAAGTACCCTTCGTCTTCCTCAGAAAGGGGACACTGTGGCAGCGGGGTTTTTATAAAGAGAAACCTGGAGCATCAAGTAGATCCTCGACCCTTTTGTTAGCACGTACCAATCTGGTGTGACCGCCAACCCTAAGTTACTGCTCCAAAGCCATTTTTCCCATCTCCAGGATGGTGCCAGTCGGTCTTGCAGCACATCGCCACGTGTGGCCGAGGGCATGGCAGCATGCAGCAGGCTGAAAGCAGCAGTGATGGTACAGGAGCACCGTTTTGGGGAGGGTGTTATTGAATTGGGAGGTGCAGGAATACATTTTCTCAAACATACCCAGCTTGGGCGCTGACGTCCCTGTCAGTCCTTGGTTTGCTGGCCACCTTTGGCAGGGCATGGGGAGAAAGGGTTGGCAGCATCTCTGGGGGCTTGCGAGAGCTCCGGGCTTGATGAGGAGCATCTTGGGTGCAGACACGGAAACAGAGGTGGTTCCTGTCTCTTCTGTTTGCCCTTGAAGCTTTTGGAGCTGGCCATATGTTTTGCTCACTGAATGTGAACTCCTAAGCCATTTTTTAACATCTTGGTCTGATGTTGGGGATGTTTCCGGTGTGAAATCATGCTTCTGGAAGCTCTGCAGCATGTTACTGTGCGGGACATGAGACTCTGCTTTCAGGTGGGGCTACTCTGAAGAAATGATAGGAAATTTAAAAGGCTTTTGTTAAGGTTTTTTGTTAGTTTTGCTAAATAAAAGTGGGTTTCTCCCAGGTAAGTTTATTTGAAGAGATTTATTTAAAGTAAGTAGCACAGTTTCAAATGGAAGTTGGTTCTGTGCACCTCCTGCATCATCAGATCTCACGTGGTGATGTATTTGGGGTTCAGAGGACATCCAGAGAGCTCCGTCCTGCCTTACAGTTCATGAAATAGGTTTTGCAAGGCAAGCAAAGCGTAAAGCAAGGTCAAAAGAAAATATTTCCCTTGCAGAGATGAATGAAATTTTGCAACTTATGTTTCCAATAAGTGAATTACTGATCAAAATCATCTCTGGAAAGCCCTGTCCCAGAAATAGCTGGCAAGACTTTGGTAAACAAAGGTGTTTCTCACGTACATGGGAAAAGAACTAAGCAGGAACAACTCCAATATTGCAGGTGCTTGGTCCTGGTAACCTGGGGAGAGGAAAAGGAAACTCATCAGCAATGTGTTGGCAAAGCGTGCAAGTAAAATGGGGAAAAGCTGTTTGAAGGACAAGGGAGTGCCCATCTCCATGGCTGTGATTTCCCAAATTGCCATTTATTTTTAGGTGATTTGCTCCACCTTTCACCCTGACTGCTCTTCTTTAACGCTGTTATCCTGGGACCTTGCCTTTAACAAGTCCCAGTGGGTTCAGAGAGCTCCAGCGGCTTGTACCTGGGTATTGATCTCTTTATGGATTGTGTGGTGCTGTTGTCCCAGTTCCCTGCTTCCTCTTGTTCTCCAACATAATTTCCAAACCTAAGCCTTCCCTGTGGCACAGCAGGGCTGGGCATCTCTGTGCCCTGGCATGAGCAGAGCAGATGAATCTTACGTCCCCTCTGTTCCCTTTCTGTGAATTTTGGTTTTTGATACAGCTGTGCACTTCGCTTTTTAGAAAGCAAGTGTTGTGCCTCTGGCTCTTCTAACAGTATCCTGAGTCAGGGCTTGTCTGACAGACTATTTGGAAATGGTGGGTGAAGCCCAAGGACTAAGAATACATCAATGCATATTGCCAGTATCACTGGCAAGTGGAAACTGGAAGGAGAAGAGGAAATGCCCAGTGGTGGATGGTACTTTAATCTGGTTTTAGATCTGAGGAAACGTCACTGTCTCTGTGAATTATAGCTTGAAGTTTGCAGAGGTCTTCTTCACATACAACTCCTTTTCCTGTTTTGATACTAAAAGCTTCGGATCAGCCTGGCAGTTGGGGAAGGGCAGGTCCACAGTGACCCCTCGTAATGCTGCCATGCATCAGCCACTTTCAGCAACACCAGCCCTGCTGTCCCAGGCTTTATTTCACTGGGTCAGGATGAAGAACTCAGAGAGACTGTTCCCCAAGCTGGGCATCCCCATTGGGTGTTGTAATTAAGCTCTGAACAATAGATCAGCCCGGAGAGACTGGACTCTACCCCTCAAGGACTGAAATTAGCAGGCTGGTATTCAGGAGACATGTAACCATTGAGGCTGCTGTGTATTTACTGGTTTCCAGTAATGTTTTGGTAGTTTCCAGAACATGGATTTGATACTTGCCCTGGACCTGCAAACGTCTTCCTTCAGAGCGGTGCTGCTGGAGATGGTGGGAGTAAAGAAGATGCTCAGTTGAATAGTGGGGAAGACAAACTTCAGATGTAGGCAGGGAGGGTGCAAGCTATGGGAGGGATTTTAGGTCTCAAATAGCTAATGTCAGCCCGTCCTAAAAGCAGGCATGAAAGAACTGGAGGCAGGCTAGTGTGAATGAATGCAAGGCAGAAGTGAGTTATCAGCAGCACAAACATTCCCAGCGGAATGACTCCTGCAATTTCAGTAAATCCCCCGATTGGCCTCCAGTTATTGTTAGATGGATTAACCTCCCTGTCCTTGGTCACAACCATTTTCTTATATCCCAGCACTGTGTAGAGGCTGCCAAATCATGGGATGAGTGAGCAGTGACACCTGAGGAGGTCCCTTTCCCCTTGGCACCGTTCCTGTGTAGCATCACTAGGTGTTATCTGGCCAAAATGAGCAGGAGCGGGACTGTTGGAACTTAGTAAAAAGCTTCTGGAGAGGAAATTTGATAGAGGAGAAGTGGTGAGGGATAATTTGATAGGGTCTCCAGGCATCTCTTCTGAATCTGCTGTGTGCTTTTGGAGATGCCACCTTTCATGGGAGATCAGTGCTTGGGAGCTACTGTCCAGGGAGATAGGTGTCAGCCAAATCTTTCTTTTCTTCACAAATGCAATGGAAAACTGTGTTTTGGAAATCCTGCCCTGAACTCGTGTGCGCTGCTCGGCAGTTGCCATGTTTTACCCTAGAGGGAGTTGCTTTTCTGCAGTGGGAGCAGGGATCTGTGTATTTCTTGGATGATGTCAAGGGACCGGGATGAAAGGAGCTACCAGGGTAAACATCGGATCACTGCTGCGGTGCTGCCACTGCAAATGTTTATTTCTTTTACGGGGAGATCGGACTCTGGTGATCTGCTATCTCCTTCTGATGGCGGAGTTTTCCCGAATATTGTGTGAGTTTCCTGTGTCTGTTCTTTCGCTTCGGTTTTCCTGGAGGTCCCGTCTGGGCTGATATGGAGCAGAAGATCCAGAGATGTCCCCTTGGACCTGATGGGCCTGTGCTTTAAAGTGGCATTGTAAGGCCTAGGGATGAATGACTCTGCCTTTTTCCAGGATTTGGAAAACCCCTGACTGGTTTCAGGGGAGTGGGCTTGGAGTTTCTGCTCTGCCCTACTGCCGTGGCCAAAGGGGTTTGCAGCTGGAGCATCGGCCCCGTGAGGAAGTTGCTGCTGCTGAAGGAGAGAAAAGATCAGGAGTGCTTTGAACCTGGCAGGTTTTTCAGTAACTGGGCTCAGGTCTCTTTTGAAGGGCCGAACAAATAGCTGCTAAGTGTTTTTAGTGGGGTGCCTGCAGCATTCGTCCAAGGAGCACCCCACTGAGAGGACTGCCCTGGTCTCCGCTGCAACCCAACCGGCATGGCCAAGCTGGGCTCCTCCACTGCTGTGCGTGAAACGGGGCGAGGAGCGGAAGGTGGTGGGGACACTCCGTGCTCTTGGCCGGCGGCACCCTGGGGACTGCAACCCCCTCACCCTTGTTTCTCGCCTTTGTAGAGATCCCTGTGATTTGTGCAAAGGCTTTTAGGCTGTTTGGGAGGAAGTTGGCGGCTGCTGGGTCTGCTTGAGAAGGGCCCTCCTCCGCGGCTGGCCGTACAGGTGATACGTGCTCAGACACGGGCGACTGCGCTGCTGCCTTCTCGGGGAGCGGGTTTGCTCCTAGCGTGTTTGGGGCTGGAGACACTTTATGGTTTCCTCTTGAGTTTTTTTTTCTTGAATGCCTATTTCATCTGCGCAAAAACACAACTACTTGCAACAGTTCAAACTGCTGAATGGTTATAATTCCTGCATATCAGGGCATTGTATTATTTTCTCCATAAAGAAAAGAAACTTCTTTTTTTTGTTAAGGTACTGAAGGCAGTTGTAGCATGCCAAGCTCTCCGAATCCAACTGCTGGCTTTGTGGATTCAAGATCTCAGAGCAGTTGGCCGGGGTTGTCCTGCAAAGCCTCGTTGCAGTTTTCTTTGCAGTGATACCCACGCCACGAGGAGAGACACAGGCATAAAGCTACTTCTGAAAAATATTTACGCCCTGGTGCTAGCAGCGAGGAGCGGTGGCAGCAGCACAGAGCCATGCTGGGACCCTGGGTCACGCGTGGCCCCTGTGAAGCCTGAAGGACATTGCCACTGGTCAGCAGAGCCTGTGGGGAATTCATGAGTATTGGAACTTCCCCCAGAGCAGAGAGCACACCCCTTGGGAGACATGGCAGGAAGGGGGGAGTTGTTCTGGGTTTTGTTTTGCCCTCATTGAACTTGACAGTGTTGGAAATAACTGTGGTGAAGTGGCAACGATGGGAGATTAGCTCTTCCACAGCAAAACTATCTGGGGAGAAACCACGGTAGGAGATTTCAGCTGTAAGGGGGAATATTTTGGAAAGCTTAGGCTTATGGAAGCAGCGATTTATTGCAGATCAGGATTGTTGTGAAGGCTGTCATTGTGTAACACATCCTTCAGAGCCGATCCTGTCTTCTCTCCATGGGTTGTGTGTCTCAGGGTGGGTTTGACCTGTGTGGTAGGACATGTCCAGACCAATGTCTGTGCAGTGAGGTCTTGGCCCTGGGGAGATGCAGGGGTTTCTGCTGGCACCAAGGTTTGGGTTGCCGTGACTGTACACTGTCCAGGCCCAGGCCGTGTAGTTACAAGGCAGTGCTGTTCAGGCAATATTTGGTACCAAAGGGGATGAGAACTGGGTGGGCGGCTGGAGTGGGAGATGGTAGGTGGGGCAGTGCCTGGAGGGGACATGGGGGCTTCACCCTGTCCCTGGATGGCTTCACCAAGGTCTAAGGTGAGTGGCAGGGCTAAATAAACAGTTGGGTGATACTAGTCCAGCTTATTCCTATGTTTCTTCCAGAACCCCCCCCCCCACCAAAACAGAACATAAAAAAATTAGTGCAGTAGTAAATGGGAATTTTGTATATTTTGGAAAGCTGGGTGCTGGACATGGGAACATGGACATTTGGAACTCTATTCAACTTCTGTCTGGTGAGTTTGACAGCTACAGCATTAACTCTCACAACTTCATGCAGTGCAGGCTGCACAGGATGCCCCATGGAAGCCTGAGGTGACTTCATGAAATCACCGTGGAAGTTTAATGTATTTCAGTAAACAAGGGAGGAATCTGTTGAGTGGTTTTGTTGGTTTAATATCCTCTATTTTTTTCCCTACTTATCTTTTTCAAACTCCCATTCTTATTATTCTGGAATCATCACACTATTTCCTAAAACTATAGTTTTACTAAGATGTGGTTGGATTTTTTTTTAAAATGGAAAAGCAGTGGATCCTGTGGGACAGAGTCATTGTAGCACTAGAGCAAAACTTAACTGCTTTGCACCTGCACGGGCCTTGTGTCCCCTGTCATCAGTATCTCTTCCCTAGACAAAATCTTGTGGATAAATGACAACTTTGAGTCAGGATTGCTGAGATCACCTTAAACCTGTACCACAGATGTCCTACGAGATCATAGGGCTGGACATTTTAAAGCTCTGCCATGATCTTGTGTCCCAGTTGGGGAACCCCAGAAAGGATAGCTGGAGTTACCTGGCAAATGTGCATTTCAGTGGGTCCGTCTGCTACATGGAGGATCTCAGTTTTCACCTTGAGACCTTGGCCAACAGTCGGAGTGGCAGGACTGAGCACCTGCAGATCCCTTTGGGTACGCAGGGTCCTGCAGCGCCCCTTGGAAATCATCCTGGGGGAGATGAGGTGCCCAAGCTGGAGTGGTCAGTCTGCGTGGCGTCGGGGGGCTTCGGGCTGGACCTTCCTTCCAGTGCCGACCTCCCTCGCAAGCCCTGGGCAGCGGCTTTGAAAGGCAACGTTTTGCCAGTCACAGTGGAAGTCAGAAGGACCACCCAGTTCTGATAAGGGCAATTTAGAAAGGAAGGGGAAGATTGTGAAAAGAGGGGCAGAGGGGCACAAAGGGAAGAAAAAAAAACCCCACTGCTGAACAAAAATGAAGATCAAGACCGCTGTTAAACACACTGCCTGCGAGGGAGGTCTCCACCGTGCCTTTTCTAATCTAGAGCCAGCCAGGATTGTATTAACAGCTTCAACGCAATGGAACAAATTAATCCCTGATGTAATTGAAATCGGTGAGGTCTCACAATAGGTGAGTTTGACCCAGTGGGATAGAAATAGAACAAGTATTGGAATGAAGGAGTGAAATGAAGTCACACTGTTCAGCCATTGGCATTTCATTCCTAGAAACAAAGGCCAGACAAATGCAGAGAATACATGGCTCTGCTGGGCATGGTTGAAAGCTGCTCAATAATATCAAGCTTTGAAGGGATATTACTGTGTGGAGAGGAAGTATATAGCAGAGATGTAACAAGCATTAAAAAGAAAGAAAGACAAAGAAAGGCAGAAAGAAAGCCCTGCTTGCTCCTTGCCTGATGGATAGCTGTGGTAAAATAACACCAGCCCTGAATTAAAAAAACCCAAAGTTATATCACAACTGGAGAAAAATAAGAAAAAGAATTAAGGTCAGAATTCTATTTCCAGAGAATCAAAACTGTCAAGAGGCTCGTGCAGGGGGAAGGTGGATGCCGGAGGGGTGGGCTCCCTCTTGCAAGCTGCTGAGCTGCTGTTGCTCACGGTAATTATATTAATAATGTGACTTAGGGGGTGCGGCTGGCGACCTGGTTCCGAATTGGTGTCAACGGACAGATGCAGGTGGAGGACAGGGATGTTGGAGCCTGTGTAAGAGAGCTGCATGGCAGCACTTCAGCAGCACTCTCGCTGGGCTTTGCAGCGGCAGGCAGTGCTGGCTGGAGGCACCTTCCCTTACTCTGGCTGCACGTGAGTACAGCTGGGTTTTTAAAAGTCATTAATCAAGGTTGAAACGCTGCTTTTCCCCAGACCAAACCGTTTCCCAGGGTGGAACGAGTTTAAGATGTTACCATTTCGCAAATGGTGCATATTCACAGTTCTGGCTGAGGCTCACTCCATCATCAAGAGGAGAAATTTGGTTTTCTCAAAGGCGGCATCATCTTTCTCTAGAAAATTGCCAAACTGTCTAAAGGGCCATAAAACATTAATTTCCCCAAACTCTCTCAGGTTCCATTTTTTTGGCACTGTCTCGCGCCTTCCTCATGGTTTCATACCAGGCTCAGTAACACTGTTTGCCATCCGAGGGTCGATGGACACATTGCTTCAGGGGAGATGGATAGCAGTGGTACATGGCTTGGAAAGCAGGTGGGATCCTGGGGAATGCTGGGGATTTGGCTGAGCGATAGCTGTATTTCTCAGGGGCTGTGTGTTTCAGAGAGAATGAAGCTCTGACGCTGCCCGAGGAGATTTAATGTATGGCCTCTCTGAATGCAGCAGGCAGCTCTCCGGAGAAAAAGAGGCTCTGCTTGCAGAGTAGCTTTTGGATCCAAGTATGTGTCACCTCGCTGAGCTTCATGTCCCCTCTTCCAAGCCCTGGAAACGTCTTGTCTTTGGGTCTTGTTTAACATTTCTGAAACCCAAAGGGGCAGGCAGGCTCGACCCCCTCATCACCCTGTTTCCTTCTCCTTTGCAGCTCCATCTCTACATGTACGTCACTTAGAGTACATTAAGCAAAGAGCAAACATCATTGAATTTCACGTACCGCAGCAACTTGAAAGTCCTCAGGGCAAAGAAATGAGGGGCTGAATTTCAGAGCATATCTGTGCAGGAGCGGGGAAAGCTCTGGGTTTCTCCCCATGATGGGCTGATGTCTCCTGCATGGGCCCATGTCGAGGGAGAGCTCAGCACCCGTCTTCAGTGCTTGCAGGAGCTCCTTGTGAGGAGGGCGGGCACAGGAGGGGAGATGGAGTTGGTCTGGTGTTTGGCTTTCTTCCTTTCCCAGCATGGTGAAATGGAGGTTGGGAAGAGAGTGGAAAAAGGGAATAGCTTCAGCACATCACAAGGAGAAGCACAAGGAGAAAAAGTATTACTCAGGCTGAAGGACACTGTTGGTACCAGAATAAACAGAGGTAAACTGGTTGTATATATATGAGGTAGAAAATTAAGGCAGGGGATATTACGGAAGTGTTTCTGAAACAGCCTTCTGATGAAGCGAAGACAAAAGATGGTTTATGACTCAATTTATGAGCGGGCTATAGAGTGTTAGAGCTCTTGTGAAGCAAGATCTTTTGGCATCTGGGTTTTAAATAGGGTATTCATGCTTGTCTCATGAAATATGTTTTCCTATTAAAAAAAATCAAAAAAGCATGTCAAGTGCCATTGATGGAGTCTTTCGTGGAGTTTGGTGTCTCACGTCTACATCATTTTGAACAACCGCTTCAATGGTGCACCGTGCTGCCCCTTCTTGCGGTGCATCCTGGAGGGCACTAAGTCATCATCCAAGGTGACATCTTCCAAGACTGCGAGTGCAAGTCAGCTTTTTGGATATTTATTTCTCAAGGAAAAAATATTTGTCTGTGGATAGCAGGAAGAAACAAACACCAGAACCAAGGTCTCAGCTCTGTTGTTTTGAAAGGCTTAGTTACATCTGTGCAATTCTGGCATTGTCTTGCCACAGCCTCTCTCCTGTTGGATGCACAGAGATTGTCCCCAAAGAGCTCTCTCCCTCCACTCCAGGTTTCATTATCTGAATATGGGGAGCTGCTTTCTGTTAGATGAATTTCCAAATGTGCTCCTAAGCCCAAAGATGTGAACATGTCACAGCAGCGTGCATCCACTTATGTCTTGTCTTGACCTGGGCTCTGTAACCTGAAGGTAACAATATCCTGGCAATGGATTGACTTTGCAGCTAAGAGGAGGAAAAGGCAGCAAATGAGGAGTGCATTGTGTTTCCCTGTATGCCGAGAGTGGCTGTCATGGTGAGCTAGCAAATCCTGCTGTAATTGGCATAGAGGAATTTTGCCAAAGTCATGGTAGCAAAGTGGTTTGTTACTTGCCTTTGCGGACTTGAGAGAGATCTGTCTTGGATATCCTCTTGTTGACCTTATGGAGTTAACTTTCATGTGTTTAGAAGGTCATGGAGAAAATCATTAATATTAGGTTGATTTGATGGCTGAAAGGTAATAAGCATTTCCTCCTTATCAGATGGGGCTTGAAAGGACTTTGAATAGCTTGATTTGTTTATCTTTTGCAATCGGTACGGCCCTTAGCAAGAGGGATTTTGTATTCCTAGTTCAGTTTGGGGAATGACATATGGTTTGTTCTCTGATGAGACTTGGAGGCTCAGTAGGATAAAAAGCAAAAAATCAGGAAATTCTGAAGTCCAGCTCCCAGCTAACTTGGCCACGTTGTGGGCTTTGGACATCTCATGCTGTAACGCTCCATGACATGAACAATAACAGATTAACATCCCCTTTTACTGGAAAGCTCAAAATAGAAAATTCGAAGTGCGTAGAGGTTGCTTGGATGGAAAGCCAAATCCCGTAAACGTGGCTTGGAACCGCGAGGGTTCCATTGGCCTTGGCAGGGCTGTGCTCGCTCTCCGTTCACGTCGAGGCATTGGTGTTTGCAGAGGTGTGGCACAAGCTTGTGTAGGACTCGCGTCGCAGTGCTGCTGTCAGAGCCTTTTGCCGTTCTTGAGTTTCTTGGATTACTTGTTGGTGAAACTTCAGGCTGCATCAGCTAAATGGTCTTTCCTTCACCCTCCATCTGGGATTTAACAAATAGGAGACTCATTCCTTAAGCCGAAGGTTTGTTGTAAAGCCGTTTAAAATGAAATCCACTCATTGTTTGAGACTCATTCGGCAAAAAAGCACTTGAAAGTCTCCCAGCGTGGGCTGTCTGAAGGCAGATGTCATGTTTGGTCTGTGGCTGTTTGCAAAGGAGGTGGGATTAAGTGCATCTACCTTGAATGACTGGGCCAAGCAGGACAGAGAGGAGCGCTGCTTCTTTCCAGGAGTGAGGCATTTCTGATGCCTCGGTTGCTTGAGGTGATGGGTGTTTTTGAAAGAAATGACGTGTATTCCCTCGCACATGCTCTGTGTTTCCAACTGTATTTTTAGGATGTCTTTGTAGCTGTAAAATATCACTAAAAGATGCAGTGATAAATAAATAAAAATGCATGAGGAACTGATTGAAAAGAAAAAGAGAGGAAGAATAAAAATGAAACCAAATTTGATGCTCTGTTTTAATGGCTGGGATTTTGCAAACTATAAACCATTGGCAAAGAATGAAACGGAGTTAGATGAAACCCACTATCCAGAGATGCTGAAGTTGTCCTGCATGGACAGCACGGCCCTTACTAGTTGGGTGGATTTGCAAAACAGACCACGACACAACCCCAAATCCCACCCAAATGTTGGAGGGGATAAAGTAATGCAGGAAATCCTTTTTCTGTCTCTAGAGAGTGGTCCCAACAAGGCACGTTGGCTGTTCGTTTCAGGGACCTGTTGTACTGAACTCTGGATCCAGAGTCCGTAGGTTTTGCTTCCTACAGCACGGATGCATGGATGACCAGACTGCAAGGCCAAAAATAAAAGGCAGTAATTTTGTGTGATGTTTTTATATGCAGTAATAATATGGTAATAGTAAAACAAAAAAATGGTAATAGTAAAAAAAAAAAAAAAGGAAAAAGGTTTCTTTTTGCTGTGGTAACAGAAGTGAAAGCCCCTAAGTTTTCAAGTGGGGCTGGGGCTTAAAGACATTTCCGCGTTTGTTTTTGTGTGGTTGTGATTGTTACGGAAACGTATTTGGGGGTGGATGGACATGGTTTTAGGTGACCTTCTTGAGTGAGTGTTGGCAATCAGTTACCGAAGGAGGCATATGTTACTAATTTTTTTTGAGATTTATGAAAGAGAGTCTCTCTTATGGTATATATAAATGGACTTTCTTATCTCAGTAAAGTTAGCTGCTTGAAGGAGTGTACTCTTTAGGGCAGGGATACTGTGAGAATGGATTTCAGCAATGATCAAATAGGTTTTATCTCATGAAATCGACACTGCATGAAATTTTATTTTAGAGTATTGATACTCTCTGCTGCAGGCCAGATGCAGCCTAGGCTGGCACGGCTAATTCACCTTGGCTACGCTCCAGCACAGCATCCTGTTTC
Organism: Eurypyga helias; assembly: GCF_000690775.1. Lineage (NCBI taxonomy): Eukaryota > Metazoa > Chordata > Aves > Eurypygiformes > Eurypygidae > Eurypyga > Eurypyga helias. The sequence continues at coordinate 22,856 of NW_010258803.1, forward strand.
AACAGTGGTTAAGCATGAGCTTATCTTTAAGCAGGCAGCTAAATTCTACTGGTTTCACTGTTTCTCTGGACCACAACTTCTTGACCAGGGGACAGGACAGCTGCAAGGAGAACCTCTAGCACGTTCCTCCTCCGTGATTTCTTCACCTGCGTTAGAGCGGGGCCTGTTACTGAAGAAGCGATGGAGTGCTACATGCTTGGGCTGACTTTATTTCAGGGCAAGATGTTGGGGATGTCAGTGATGCCAGCCAGGCCCTTGGTTTGGGGAGGAGTGCTCGAGAGACAATTGAAAGAGAGAATTAACATATTTTGGAAAACAGATTGCCTTTTCTGTTTGAAGTTTCCAAGAAAGCAAAGCAACCTGCCCTTCCCCCCACTTCAGATCCCACCTGTTTCATTTTTTTCCTAGAAAAATGTGAAATTCATTAACATGTGGTGAAAGCAATGTAACGACGTCATCTTGATTTAAAATCTGTTTTAAATCTTAAAATGATGGAGCCAGAATCTGAACTGCAAATAGCCTTGCTTTTGTGGGTATGAGGCAGAGTGTCAACATTACTCGAACATCTCTGTTTTGAGGAGAGTGAGCTCGGTGATAGCCTTGAGCTCCGTCAGCATCCTGTGGTGCCCTCCTGGCAGGTGCCATAGCTGCTTCTCCTCTTGCACCCTCAGCTTTGGGTCGTGGTTTCTTGCTGCCCTGTTTTATGAGAGCGGGAAATACTGCTATGATTAATTGTGTAATTTTTGTCTGTCACCTCTGTCGTCACCTTGAATGTCTCTTTAGACCCAGTGTCGCCCTGAATCTCCGTTCGCTCAGGCCGCGTGTTTAGTTCTTGCACTTTCCTCCTGACTTCTGACAGTAAAAGAAGAGAGTTAAATCACTTTCTCTCCTAGGATTTGGGATTCAAACAGCATAATCCCAACATTTAATAAGGGCAGCAAAGGTGATCCCACAACATCCCTGTGAACCTCATAGCTGTTGCCACTGTGTTGAATATAATGTTTTTGTTTGGGTTGCTTAGTGAAGGTCTGGTGCTAAGCAGAACTGCCTGCCCAAAGTTTTCCTCCTGATGCTGATCTGTGTGTCTACTCGACAATTGGAAATGCTAAAAAGTTATTTTGAGGTTTTTGACTTTCAGGAAGTATTTGGTCTCAAAATATTTGCTGGTACGAGATGACATGTGCAGGAGACTGAAGTGGGGATCTCTTACCTGATGTGGCCACTTGCTTTTATGTGTTTTAGCATGGAATTGACCTGAACGAGGATTTATTGACCCTTTTTCATTTGTATTGGCAGTTCCATCCCCACACCAATATATTGGAACACTGTTGCTTGCAGGCTAGAAGGACAAGTGTGCCATAGTAGGGATGTGTTAGGAGGAGAAGTAGTGACCCTGCTAGGAGTAAATGTCATTCCTCTGCCAGTCCCAAACCTAGGCATCATTAAATTCCCATGTGATTCTTATTTTGTGGTGGATTTTGTCTCTTAAGACCTCACCAACAATGAGTAGACTTTGAATACAAAGTAGACTTTGTCTTGATCAAATTAAAAATTGCCTGTTGTGTGGCACTTTGATGTGTGTGCCTCTCGATAATCTTCTGCTCTTTGTTTCCAAACGATCTACTGTCCTGTGAAGGGACTCTGCAGCCCAAATATCACTCGTCTGTGAATTTGGAGTGGGTAGCATGGATATTGTGGTGCAAACGCTCTCAGAGACAGATTGTGGAGCAATTTCTGGGCTTTCATATTATTTGGGTGTGAAGTCCTTTTGGGTGTGTGCTGCCCAGCCTCCCCTTTGGGAGGGCATCTTGAGAACATCTGGGTTGTCTGCTCCTCTAACCTTGAGCAAGGCAGGAGGACTCTTTGGAACCAAAAGCAGGAATCCTGTTTCAGTGTTTCTGGGGAAGAGTCAAGATAGGAAACAAGACCTCCAGAGAAGGGCAGATGTGTCAGGGAAAGTGCCTGGTAATATTTTAAGGCTGTAGTGAACTAAAGTTAGTTTAATCCATTGGCCAGAAAAAACAGTTGAAGTGGCTCAAGCCATCAGACCCCTACTGATAACATGGCGGGACATACTGATTGGGCTCTCGTTGGTCCTCGTGATCTCTCCCCAAGCTGTGGCCCTGTTGAGGGGGACAGAAATGCATCCACAGATGGTGACCAACAAGCTGGCTTCACTGAAGAGCAGAGTTGTCAAAAAAGTTAGGCTGAAGAGTGCTGGTATCTTAGTGCGTTTTATGCCCATGTGAAGCTAGAGCCCAGGCTGCTAATGTCAGCATATACAGTTTTTTTCCTCTTAACTTCTTCCCTGCAGTTAATCCCGGGAATCGATGCAGCTGCTGAAGGTGAAGCACAAATTCTCTGAAATGGAGTTGTCCATCCCCTTTCTCCCATACGTGTTCGTGTAGCCTGGTAAAGGATATACATATGCAAAGGAGAGCCCAATATATGGCCATTGTGGCTGACTGGGGTTAAATCAAAGCAGGACCGAGCAGAAGTTTTACTCAAAAAACCCCCAAAACCCCACAATTAGACTGTAAAATCCCAGGTTTGGTTTACTGTTGAGAGCCAGCTCTGGCTAGAATTACATGTCAAGTGCCTGATACTGCGGCCGCCGCTGTCAAGTGAAGGGCAGCCAAATCTGAATCCTCTTGCACCACGTGCCTGTTGGCTGGTTGAGGGACAGAAGTCTAAGATGTTTGTTTTGTTTCATGGTCTGCTCTGTTGTCTCTCTCCCCCTGCCCCATCTGGTCTCAGATGTTTGCTGCCGAGGAGAATGTAGATTTTCGGATACACGTGGAGAACCAGACACGAGCGAGGGACGACGTGAGCAGGAAGCAGCTTCGGCTCTATCAGCTCTACAGCAGGACAAGTGGGAAACACATCCAAGTGCTCGGCAGGAGGATCAGTGCCAAAGGAGAAGATGGAGATAAATATGGTAAGAATATTTACTGGGATCCCCCACACGCTGATTCAAAAGCTTAAATCCTGTATGTTGGGATGAGAAAATTCTTGGGAGAAAAATGAGAAGAGCAATATAAACCAGAGGATAAAAGGGAAAAAAACCCTTTCTGGATTAAGAACATGGGATTAGTTGTGTTGGAGCAGGCTGTCGGCCTGGCTACCAGCTGCAGGCAGTTCCCACTGTAGTGTCATGTCCCAGTTTATTAGTGTGTGATGGTGCTCGAAGAGAAAAATCTTTTTCTGCCCAATGTATGAGCTATGGTGTGTCTACTGTAATTCAGAAACGATACCCAGGCTGGTGATTGGGGATGTTCTTTCCCCATGAACTCTGGGATTCAGTTTGGGTGAATCCAGTGCTTCTGTGAAGGACTCTTGCATCTTTCCAGGGGAAGGATATTTGGGTTGAGCTGAAATTAGCAGACTTCGGAGCTTTAAGAGTACCCCAGAGCTTAGGTTGAATCTCAGGGTGTGTGGATCCTGCAGAAATGAAAATAATTGAACTTTTCCCAGGCTAGCACTGTGTTCTACTATTGTCATCGTGATTTGCACACAGGCAACATACTAGAAATGCTGCTAGCAGGCTGAACTGTGAGAAACTCTGTAATCCTGATACATTTTGAAATGGTTGCGGCAGAGATATTTTTGCTCAACTTGGTTGCTGGAAGGATTTTAGGGCTGTTCAGAGAACTGGTCCTTCTTCTCTTATGGATGTACAGCCCTGCGCATTTGCATGTGTCTGCAGAGGTGTGTGTATGTGTTGGCTGGCATGCGTGTTTACGTGGGGTTGACGGCACGTGCAGTGTTGGTGAGGTGGAGGTGGGCTACGATGACGGCAAGTCAAAATCTGGGAATGGTTATTCCCTCGGGGAGCTTCAGGCAGGGCGAGGTACACCCTGTGCCTGGCACAGAGGGCAGCTACTGCCACTGCCAGGGCGGAGGGGCAGGGTGAGCTGTGCCACGGGAGGTGACAGCTAGAAAGCACCTGGCTGGTGCGAAATGAACCCCCACGGCTGTTGGGTAGAGTCACCCAATCTCTCAGAGAAAGCCGCGAGGGCTCGTCAACCTTGTCCTTTGTCATTCCCAAATTTCCAGATAAAACAGGAGTGGAAAGTGCCACTTGGCTGCTAATTATTGTGTCATTTTATTGCATTCATCCTCTTACAGTTTGATATGTAAACTAGTCGCTGTGTGCTGGCTGCTGGCTGCCCAGGGAACGCTTTTGCCAGCGGTGACTGTCAGGTAGCGTGATGCAGTTTTCCTCTCCGTGAAAGAAGGCAGCATTTACAGTGGGGTGCAGCAGGGAAGTGTGCCCGTGAGCAGCTGACAAGTGCTAATTTATGTGTCAAAGCCCATCTTGTCCCCTTCATACATATGCAATCGTGTCTGAACAACAAATCCTCGCGCAGGAGCGTGCTCGTGACCGGTGTCGGTGCTGCACAATTGCAGAGCCTGAGATTTCCTGTCTGGGGAGCTCCCTGGTGCTGGCGTCGCTGCTCGCCACCAAATCCTTTCCACTCCTGGTTGCTTCTAACGCCTCCTTCCAAGAAGCTGGAGTGCTTTGGCCGTGGAGGCCATTTGCTGAGACCCCCGCCTGCTCCCTCCCCTGTGCCTCCTAATAAAACTCCTTGATGCGTCAAGCTGCAAAGCCTTCCCATCCTTAGCCGCGCTGAAAGGTTATGGAAATCTGTTCATCATCTTGCTTGGCACGGGAACACTTAGAGCATGATAATCGGGGAGACAGTGAGGTGGGACGTGGAGGTCCAGGATGTGACCACGCAGAGCTCCTGGCTGTGATAATGAAGGGGGAGAGATGTCAGAGTTACTGAAGTGAGAACCATCTGTGTTACAGCCAAAACTGGATACAAAGGCAATGACACAGGACTCATTATGTGCTGGGAGCCCCTCCCCCCGAGGCATTATTATGGAGTAACCTTTGATCAAGACCAGAGAGAGGCTTAAACCAGGTCTGGGGATCTCAACAGTTGCAAACTTTTGATCCACATCTCCGTCTTGCTGGTCAGATCTGCCTCTGAAGGAGGACACCTTTCCTCTCACACAGCAGATGGCTGTTTTTCCTCCTGCCCGTTTTCTCTCTCCTCTCTGTGACTGCCTCTGCGCTGGCACGGTGCGTCAGAGCCGGGCTTAGCACCCGGGAGCACCCCGCTCGTTTCTGGGCTACCTTGCCCTGGCAGACGGTGCAGCCTCCCACAGCTTCTCCGCTGTCTTAACCCTGTCCCCACTGGCAGGGGAGATGGTGGTGGAGGTGATGTGGATTGACGTCCTAAGGGTTACAGCTTTGTGAGGACGAGCATGAGCCAATCTGAGAAAAGGCAAGAGATGTAGGAAAAGGTGCCCGTGAGCCGGCTCCAGCCCTGAATTCTCCCACACCCTCAGTGACTTGAAGAGCAGGTAACATCAGGCAAGGCCAACGCAGACTTCATCTGAATCTGGGAAGCTCTGGCAAGGCTGTGGCTAAGGTCCACAGCGCTCATCACCAGCAATTAGCACTAGCCAGTTTTAAGGCTGGAGGAGCTAATAACATTTTAGCACCTCTTTCTCCTCTCCTTCACAGTGTCCAAGTGAAGAGATGTGGGGTTTTTTTCTCTTTTTTTTTTTTTTTTGCACAGATACAGCTTCCAAATGGCTGGCACAGGAAGATTGTCCTGCCTTTGAAGGGAGGTTAGTTTTATTGCAAGGTTTTATTGACTTCTGTAAAACTTCTCACCTCTTGGATGAAGAGAATGCCCAGAAAAGAGGGAAGGTGGCAGATCTCAGGCAGTGAATCGCTCATGTCCAGGCAGCCACCACCAGTACAGCAAAAGGACCAGCCAGCCCTGGCTCAGGGAGAAAAGACACCGCAGGGCTGGGGGAATTGGGCTGGAGGAAGCCCCCTTGAATGTTTGATCTGGGTCTGCAAATGCCATGTGCAAGGGAAAATGCATGCTCTGCAATGCATAGTTTTGCTGGCATAATACATCTGGTATGTAATTTTTGGTTTATGTGTTCTTCGGGGCCGAGATCTGGCCCCATGTGTCAAATTATTAAATGGCAAATTAAGTCAGTTAATAGAATTAATTGAGTCGATGTAATCCTTTTAATCAGATGAATTTGATCCCTTCTCAGATGAATTAGAATCCATTAACAGATAAGTCAGTTATTGGACTAAATTAAATCTAATAATAATGCCTGCTGCTCACAGCAACACTAATTAATCTAAATACACTTACCTATCTCCCAAGGTTTTTTTTTTTTAAGGCCTAATTGATGTTCCTAAAGTGCTCTGAGATCTTCAGATAACAGACGATCTATGTGAGCAAAATATTATCTCTTAACAGACTATAAACTAATTAAAAGACTGATCTATTTACAGATTGCATTTTTACTTTAATCTCCTCAACCTATTCAGAAGGAGTTTGCACTGGCCCAGAAAAACAATATTCCTGTTATAAGCTGTTATTACTTTACAGGTTCCTAAGTGGTCCTTTCATTCAGAAAATGAAAGGGGGAAGGAGAAAAAACAACCATTAAAGTGCTGACAAAAAAAAAAAAAAGAAAAGGACCTGGAACCTTTATATTCTACCTCCGATAAATGGTACAGATAGGGAAGAGAGGGATCAGTGACCTGAAACCTTAGATCCTTTCATTTATTTTCATTTCACAAAAGGCAGAAGACATTCTATCCTGTTTGTTCACGATCTTTGTATCCGGCGCAGTTGGGGAGACAGGGCTCTCTTGCTCGGGTGAAGGCATTTTTTGCCTCATTTGTATTTCACAGCCATGTGATTTTGTTTTAATTTGTCCCTGGCTACTGCTGTCTGGTGGGGTGATGAGAAGTAACAGCCATCAGGAGAGAGGCGAGGGGAGTCTGAGAGGTTTTGAGGCTTGCCCTCTCTGTGGAGGTAACTTTTATTTGCAGCAAGTGCTTGGATGTTCGGAAAGCTGGATGTGGTAAATTGTTGGTCGGTGTGTTCCAGGATGCTGTCCAGCGGTATGTTGTCCACTGACCTAGTCTATCACAGTTTAAAAAAACCTGTGGGTCACCTGGAATCTTATAAACCACCTAGGTTATAAACCTTCTTGTTTATAAACCTTCCAGCCTACAGTGTATAAAGCCTGCAGCAGGGGAGGCTTTGTTTGAGGACACCCCACGCACGGGGCAGCGCACAGGTATGGCAGCTCACCTCCTCAGCATCCCGTGGCTGCCAGCCTTTTCAGCCACCCGGGGTGGACCCTAGGCCAGTGAAGCCCTCTCGAAGCCCCCCCCTGGTTTCAGCGGGTTTTAGCTCAGGACTTGAGAGATGCTCCTGGGACAGGAGGCCTGGGGAGGTTAACGACACATGGGGTTGCTAGCAGGGCATCAACACATCTGCTGTCAGGCAGACCAAGGAGGGAAGCAAATTCCGGAGGTGGTGTGCATGCGTGATGCCAAGGCATTACCTACACGTCATGGGCGTTCCTGGTACAGAACATCCTGCCCCATACAGATGTGCTTTTTTGGGTGGGCACAGATGCTTGCAGCTGGCATCTGCATACATATGGGGGAAGCAAACAGCTCGGGGAGACAGGTGCCTCTTTCTTGGGGCCACCCCAGCCTGGGTGATGTGCTCCGCAGCTTGCGCTCCCCACCTCTGTCTAGCTGGAGCTTCCCGGAGATGCCAGTGGACAAGCCCATGGAGAGCACATTACAGCTGTCTAGACATCAGCCACACTCCATCCCACCAGAGATTTCATTTGCGGTAGAAGTGGGCTCCGTTCCATGAGGAGGTGTAATATGTGTGGAAAATATTATTATAGCAAAATAGTCTCCTTTAATTGACTCTAAATTTTGCAGGATTCCTTCCTAGGTTTGGGTAATCTGTACTCTCCAGAATTAATGAGCTGACATAGCACTTCTTCGGGTTTGGCAGCCTGACAGCTAATTTAGAACTCCCTAAACTCATTTCACTAATGACTCCCATTTGTTCTATCTCAAAGCCTGGAAACAAATGCAAAATACCAGTGCCATTGTCCCATCTTTAGCAAGTCATTCTTTCCCCTTGGTATTTCTGGCACCTTAACAGCAAGCTGCCTTGGGAAACCTGATTAACCCTTTCGCTTCCTAGAATAGTTAAAACCATTTTGGATCCCCCTCCTGGAAAGGTCAGGAAGAAAAAACTAAACTCATTGTGGCTGGAAGGTGCGGAATTAACCAGCAAGAAAGATGGGAGATGAAGCCCAAGTAGTGATTTGGGTTAGTTAAACAAAGCTGTATTTCCACAGGCTGGACACTGAGAAATCTGCTTTTCTTCCCAGGAGCCAGGCATGCGCAGAGGGCTGTCTGTTCCGTGCGGCTCAGCCCGATACCCTGCATGAACTGCGATTTGCTTTGTAATTTATTCCGCTGAACCATCAGGATGGCTGCTTCCTATTTTAACGACGTATTGCTGCCTCCAGTCTCTTCCCATTACAGTTTTGACATGACAACAAGACAAATAATTTTTTTAAAAGACCTTTTATCTTCTAAACCATTTATTTTCACTTACTTAGCCCGGGGGCAGAGCTGACCTCAGCGTAAGGGATGATCATTCACCATGGCAGCTGTACAGTCATATGGGTCCTGGGGATGGGCCTGAGCCCGAGAAGCCTTCGCCGTCCAGCTGCTGTGTTGTGCCTCTGTTTTTTTTTTTCCTTCTTGTCCAACATCCCCTGATTGCTTTATTGTTTTTTTCCCCTTAAAATGCCTCCCCTCCTCATCTGCGGTAGGGTTTTCCTTCGAGAGCAGGCGTGGGGATGAACCGGCCCGCTGCTGTTGGACCACGCGTGGGGTGGCTGGAGATGCTGGAGCTCCCAGGAGGAGCCTCGACTGCCCTCACCTTCCAGGCGACTCCCAACGGCTCCGCAGCCATTTGAAATGCGCTGTAAGCATCTTACACGAGCCATCTGTACATTTAAGACATTTTTATTTTTTATTCTGCCGTATTCCGTGCCTGTGCTAGGGTAGGGAAAAGCTCAGCTTAGACGGAGAAGTCTGGGAGGAAGAATCCAAGCCTTTTGCTTTTTGACTCATGACAAACCTGTTTCAAACAATGTAATTGTTGCCAATTTCATTTACTTTTGGTTTTGATAGCTGCCACCCTAAACTCCGGCTGTGGCCAGCTTCACACCTGACATTCAGCTCTTTCTGCAGCCGTCCCTGCTTTGTACCTGCAGTAACAGCAGAAGCTGTTGTTTATTTTTCCTCTGACACCACAGTGATTTTGGATTTCCCTACTTCTGGGCCTTGAGAATAGCGTAAAGAGCCTTGACTTTCATAAAAAAAAATTTTTTTAGGTCTGTGTCCAAACTCCAGGTCTCCATAATCACTGATCAGGGTTTGGAAAACCTAGGCCTATCTGTCAGTAAATATTAGGGACTCAGGAATAATGAGGAGAAGTAATTTAGAGGTCTGCTGATAATTTGTCATTTTTAATTTCTGTGTGGAGTGGGAAGTAAGCTACAAAGTGAAAAATCTTTATTTTCCTCCAAGTCATAAAAGGTTTTTTTGTTAAGTTTGTGTGTGTATATAATTCTGTGCTGTGATTTAAGTGTTCCCATTAGAAATGCAGAATAGGAAATAGGATCCCATCTGTGAGCAATTTAAGAGGAAGTGAGACAATGGAGTCGATTGCTGCTTCAGTTTAGATAATCAATACAAATATTATTAGTATAGTGATTTATCTCCCGAGACACTTTATGAAAATGTGAATGCCAGACCCCGAAGACAGGTCAATATAATATTATCTGTTTCTGCCTTGCTGTGATTACGTTTTTTTCCCATGAAGCTCAAGCAGCTGCCTTGCTGAATGTTCTTCCCTGGCTGTGATGAAGTAGCATAGAAACAAAGTTGGGCCTTCCCTTTCTCCTCCGTGGCTCTGAAAATGCACGATGCATATTAGTACAAAGATTATTTTTGTCTGATATTTGTAACTGTGGACTGCTGGGTGGATACTGCGAGATGATCTTTAAGGTCTCTTCCTACCCAAACCATTCTGTGATTCTGTGATGAAGTTCTGGAAGAATTTTGCGTAATTTTAAATATATTTCTAGGCCGTGAGTGATTCTGTGCACAAATGCTGACAGAGCTTCAAGTTTATTGCAGTTGTTTCGTCTGTTATCAAGCCTTGTATTGAGGTATCTGAGGTTTTCCCATATCTAAGCATTCAGCCAGTCATGAATTCAAGTCAGTTCTTGGGATGCAATTAAATGTACACTGCGAACAGGCTAGTCTGCATTTCTGAAAGGGTTTTTTAATTGCTTTTAGCTTGGAGAGAGGGGAATGAAAATATTTTCAAGAAGTTATCTTGTAAATGTTGGATTTGGTGTACATTACCATGCATGTTGTCAAGTGGCTGCGGAGATTCATCCTTCATGAGAAATGTTTGGAGGAAACGAAAAATGTTGATAACCCTATTAAGAACATGAATGGAAGACAGGATGGGAAATTCAAAACTTGGTATGTAAAGAGCACCTTTTTCTTGAAGATAATACGGGAACTTGCTAGGTTGCCATTTGAGAGACCCGAAGTCAGTAGCTTGCTTTGCCGGAGACTTAATGTTCGTGTTGGTAGCCAGGTCACTCAGCTGGAGCATCTGCCGCGCTCCACTTTGCCCAGGTTAGGTGGTGGGACACTGAGGCTGGACCCTCTAGACACTGGAGAGAGAAGGATCTTTGCTCCTCACATATAACAAAGTGGCACGAATTTCATCCTCTCAGTCTCCTCGTGTGTCCCTCTCTCACCTCCAAAAGAAGGGTTGCACCATTCCCTCACCTCATCAGTGTGTTGTCAAGATAAAAATATTGCAAATGGAGAGATGCTGAAGAGACAATGGTAATGGAGACCACATCAGTAGCCTGGTTGGAAGTAGTTTTTTCTAGGTAGCAGATGCTGTGAGACCGTTCCTATTTTCAGTCTGGGGTTTCCTCAAGAAAGTTTTTAGACTTTTTAAAAAAATAAGGCATTTTAATTGCTCAGATTTCACCTCAGCTCCTTTAAAAACCAGATAGTCAGGAATTTCCGCAGCTGCGAGGTGGAGCACAGCAAACATTAACAACGTCAGTAGCATTGCGTGGCCGGCTGGAAGAGCAGGGAAGAGCCTGATCCCCTACAAAATTGCACCGAGCCTCAGGCTCGGAGGAAAGGTGAAAAATAATGAAGCTCCGAAGGGGAGGAATTGCTGATGCATGACGCTTGGAAATCTGGAAGAGTCCAAAAAGGGAGCTGAAAATACCCCCCAAAAATGACTATCTGTGGCTTGAACGAAATAGTGTCCGATCAGCATTCAGAAACCGCTGAATTCAGGCCGTTCCAATACTGGCATTTTCCAGACTGCCTGCCAGTCGGATGCAGAGGAGAACACGTGTAGAGCGTCTGCGGTCTCAGCGCTCGCAAGAAGGGGAAGGCGAGCTGGAAGTAAAGGGAGTGAGAAGGCCCAGTAAAAAACCCCTATTTTTTCTTACTGTGGGGAAGAGAGGGAGCATTGGGGTTGGAGGGAGATAGTCGCGTGGCTGCACTCTGTGAGCATCCCTTTTAATGAGCTCTGCCAGCAATAAATAGCGCATGCTTTGGTCCCTGATGAATATTAAGTATTTTTTGAATGCCCGTAACAGACAATTCATGCTTTTAAGGTGACGTAGGACATGAGGCCTTCTAATTGTCTCCTGAGCTTTTTGTCCCTGGCTTCTGCTGTAGTTGCTTTGGGGATGTGCCTGTCCTTCGCTGATGCTACCTGGAGCGGTTGAGCTTGAAGAATCACTGCGTAGTGCTCAGATTTATGTTGACCTCATCTCTGAGAGCTGAAATGAGTGCCTAAAAGGCCTTCTCCTCCTCTGCATTTGCAGCTGTCAGAAGGGGCGCCTTTCTTCCCAAAGCAATAAGAAAAAAATCCTGCCATCTGCTGTCACCCTGCCGCCTTCTAGCTGTAACAAGTTTTGGGTCTTCTCCCGCAAGCTGTTTCCCAGCGATCACAAGTGGATGGCAGCTGTGCTGGCTGGAAGGATCTGGCCCCAGGTAGTGCTGTAGAGAGAAGTCCTTGTTCTCTGACGCTGCTTGGCTGCTTCTGTTCCTCATCCAAGAGCTGGAATGGTGGGATGGAGGAGCAGCGCGGTGGTGACACGTTACATTGGCGTTTGAGCATATGGTAGGCAACATACGCTTGGGATCTTGGCTTCAAGTTGGCGCGGCTGGTACGGTTAGGTTTATACCTGATGTTCTCAAATGCTTTTGGAAGGGCAAGCAGGAAAGGAAACAGGTGGTCAAATGTGAGGGGGCGAGCTCTAGCCACAGGGGACATCACCTACAGCTGCTGGAGGTGGTGAAGACCTCATTGTGGAGAAGCAGCAGGGAAGGGCTAAGAATAGGGTGGCATGTGAACACCAGATAAATCTAAAAAATTAATGTCCAAATGGCCTCAACGCTTGGCCAGGGACAGCCATGAGGCTCACGGTTTGTCCCTGCCCCCTGTGTGGTAATGGGTGTGAGGGGTATCCTCACCACCCTGTTCCTGCTCTGGCAGGTTTTTGCAGGGGCAAGTGCTGAAGCAGACTGAGGGGTGCTTTGGGTTCCTAGGTTCAAATCATACATCGTGTTGAGGCAGAGGGTGAACTCCACAGCTGCTGAAAGCTGGTCTTGTCCTGTTGGGATCCGCAGTGTCCCAGGTTCCAGCAGTAAAAGAGCTTGCCTAAAGGTAACTTCAGCATAAATCCCCAATAATGTTTCTGCTAGTTGCATGGAGGGATCACAGGGCTGGATCTTTCTTACAACTGAGGCCTGATTATCCTCTTTCCTACACTCATGAAACTCCACAGACTTCAGCAGAGCTGTTCCTGGAGCTCCTGTGTGAGACTGAAAGGAGATTAAGTGCCCAGCAGTGCCTCCCATTCCTCCTGTGTCTTGCACCTTTGTTAAGACCTTGCATTTCAAACCATTTTAGCTGGTGGGAGGCAAATCAAAGCTGTTAGGTTTTAGCCGGTGACAATGGTAGGGTGCTGCGTGGTGTGCCCAGCCCCTTGCCTTTGTGCGTTTGCTCAGTGGTGATTCTTGCCTTTATTTCATTTGCTTCTACATCTGCATTTGCAACCTTTTTTTTTTTCACGTTAAGTTTCTGACTGGTGACTCATTAGGAGTAAATAGGCAAAAGGATATTGACTTTACACCTACTAATTTGGGGGTGCTAACAAGCAAATGCAAGAGCTGTGTAGTCACTGGGTAAATTGTTCCACCTGGGAGGACCGGAGGAGGGCTGATAAAAAGCATTGCAAAGAAACTGCACTTATGTTTCTAGCTACTAGCCTGGGTTGTTCTTGCAACCGTAATGAGGTTGGGTGAACGTTTAATGGTCACTGTTACTGTATCCTGTTTTTGCCAAGATTTTCTAGCACTGGAAGTATTAGACCTGCAAGGGCATGAGAAGAAACTAAGATCCTAATTAGGAGATGCTATGTATGTTCGTTCAGAAATGAGGCGCCCTTTACAGCGGCTGGTGGAACAAACCCTTCTTCCTGCGGCATATGTGAGCACAGGGCGGCGTATGAGTCAGGGCGCGTGTCGCTGCCGGTGCCGGTGTGCTGCGCGTGTGCTGCACTCGGAAGGGGAGTTAGAGACAGCTTTAATATAGCTAGTATGGGTACCAACAGCAGCAAACATTAATGGTGTGGGATGCCCATTAGGTAAACACAATCAGTTTGGCTCCAGGGATGGCAGAGGGTTGTGGTCATGGCCATGGGCAGCTCACTCCTGCTGAGGTCTGGTTGCTGGGGCCCAAGTCAGATGCAGATGTGTCTGACCCTCTCCAGCCACGTCTCTGACACGTAGACCAAACACCCTTAGGTATGCTTAAATCAAGACAGAGATGTCAGGTCTCTCAGGAAGAGCAACCTGTTGCAGGGGAGCTGGAGCACAGCTAAGGAGCGATGGTATCTAGCCCTGATGGCCCTGTGCTGAGCAGAGGGTTGAGCTGGATGACTTCCGGAGGACCTTCCCAGCCTAAACCAATTTGTGATTTGGTGAGTGTCTTTAAACACTGATTATCAGAACAGAACTGGCAGGTAAAGTTATCAATGACCCGTTGCTTTGAAGGCAGTGGTTCTCCTTTGGATGCATTCAGTGGGATCCTAGGGAGTGTCTTTTTGTGTTTTGTCCCTCCCTTTTTCCCTTGTGATTTTTGTATTGAGATTTTTAAGACTGTATAGTATGTAAAAAATCAGATGTAGGCAGAGTTTTCTATTCTATGTCCCTCTGCCCTTTCCCTCAGCTTGGAGTGACCCACTTACATCTGTAAAGATGGTACCATCCGCACAAGGTTATATAAACTGTACTTTATCTGAAAAGGTCTGTGCTGCGAGTGGAGGGGCACACTTTGTACTTGTGCAATAACCAGTTATCATCTCTGCTCCTTCCTGGACATGAATCCAGTTTACTCTGTTCTTTGAACGGGAGGAAGGAGTCCCCAGTCCTGCTGTATCTGAAGTCAGGCCCCCTTCCACTGGCTCCCGCTCTGCGGCTGTGACTTCCAGCCTCACTCCTCCTCCTCGGTGCCTGACCTGGCTGCAGCCAATATCTGTCTCTCAGCAGGAGGAATCTGAGGAAACACAGCAAACTTCAGGTCCTGGGGCTAAATTGCTGTGCTCCGTAACAGCAAACTGTGTTGAACTAATTGACAACCAGCTTTAAACGTACCCCGATCAAGCAAATACATTGATTTATTTTTTCCTTTCTTACTGAGTGTTAAGCGGCTTCCAGCTTGGTTTCCTCCCCAAGAACTGGATAACTCATCTATTGTGTAGTAAAACTGATGGGCAGTTTTGACCTCTATACAATCCTTTCAGTATGTTGAGGGAGGAAGGAGTTTCTTATACTCCTATGAATGTTTGACCACTTAAAAAAAGCAAAACAAAAAAAGCCCAACCCAAAACCACACACAACAACAAAAGATGATCCATTTTCTCTGGATGTCTTTGAAAGAAGCTTAGTTTAGAGACAGACTGGAGAGAAAGGCTATTGATTTTGTTTGACCTCCAAACAGACTGCGGTCAGTATATTTTCCCTGTTGGAAGCAAAATTCAGGGCTCTTCCGTGTCAGCGTTTGTATTCTAAAATGCACTGGAGCTTTTGCTGCTTCTTCAATAAATAGCAGAGCTGAAGGGAAAGGTAATGCTGGTATATATGTATTTCCCTCCGGATCTGCCCTTCCTTTCTTTTTCTTTCCTACATAATTCGGCCGCGTTGCTGATTAAACATTTGCAAGTCCTTTTCACTGCAAGTCATGCAGGTTAGTGGTTTAAGCCGCGACTACAAGCAACAGTTTTGTAATCCCTGTCTCGCTTTTCCCAGTGCTGAGCCAGGTCCTTTCCCAGCCTGTCTCCTGCCCCAGCACCCTTTGCCGCACCTAGTGTGAGGAGGGAGATGCCTTCCTGTACGCAGTAATAAAACCTCTTAAAAATGCCATCTCCTCTTCTACCCTGATGGTTCTCAACTTTTACGTAGGAAAGCCTTCCTGATTTGCACTTAGTCTCCTGCAGTGAAACAGGGTATTCTATTTGGTGACTCCTGTAGTGCTGGAAATGCTCTGCTCAGTACAGGTGTGCATAGTTTTGTAGATGTTCTTGTAAAATTGCTTATGACAGCTGATGTGCCCTTTCTCTGGCAATCGCCTATCAAAGAGTGGCTTCAAGGGATGGAAATACCTGTAGGATGTGTTGATTGTCAGCTTTTTAAATGAGCTCCTCAGAGCTGCTTTGAGATGAGCAGTACCAGTTGGCATCTCTCCATGCCGAGGTGTTGACTGTGTTATCTCCTCCTAATTTAACAATAATGCTTCACACGGCGTGTTTTTGGTTTGTATGCTTCCGCCTGCTTTGTGGTAAATTCAACACAGCAGGTTTGCCGCTGTCGGCACATCAAAGGGCAGCCTGATAAACCTGCCACGGTGGAATCAAGCTGTAGGCAGAGGGTAGCTGATGTTGGATACCAATTGCTGAGCTCCCCTGTTGGCTTTGGCAGCATGAGCCTCATTTCTAACCCACATGGACAGACGTTCCTCTTGGTCTTAATGCTGACACTGACTTAAGAACAAGGGTTGGTCTTCATTGCCACCGTCAGCCTCACGGCAGGTTCTAACTGTGTCAGGGTGGAGGCTGCCGCTATGGATGCGTGAGAGCCTGCGGCATATGTGGCCTGCTGACGATTATACAGCATCAGAGTCTAACTTAAGCGGTTAATTTTCCAGAGAGTAACAGCCCACTGCATCCCTAAAAAATAACAAATGGTAGAAGATGTATTTGTGCAGCCTGTGCCAAGTAAAGCTGAGGTTGCAGCCTGCGTTGCGCGTGTAACTCTAGTGACTCCCCAGAGCAGGAATTTAAGGGTTCCTCAGAAACTTTCCTTGCTGCGTTAGCCCAAGCTCCCCCTCTCCCTACATCTGAATATTCAATTACATTAACCCTTTGTAAATGGCTCAGCAAACACCTCCGAGGGTGGTGAGAAAGGGACACCTGTAACTGTTAAACTTCTGTGCAAACATGGAGCTGAGGGAGATGGAGGGAGATTGCAGGAGGTGATGGAATCGCTCCCAGTGATCCCTCAGCCCCATGCAGGGTGCAAGCCTGTGCAGCACTGTTCTCCCTGCCCGTCCCCATGGCTGGAACTGCTGGAGGTGTGTCCCGTGGGTGCTCGTGTCTGCCCTGGGTACTGGTGCTGCTAATTGTCCCTCAGCTGCAGTTCCCAAAGCCTGCATGGCAAATGGTCCCTCCCGTTTACGCTGGGCCATTGGGTAGGAGAGGGCAACACAGAGGGGCTGCCATGTTTCTGGCATGATTTAGTGCTAAGTATTGCTAATACAGCAATAATATTCATCAACTTGGTACTTGTCTTGGGAATAAATAGTCCTGAGCTTGCAGTCTGAGCACAGACGGGCCTGTTTAGGTATTACCCACTTCAAGGTCATCATGAAGGTTTATAAACAGAAAGTTTTGCCAGAGCCCTGAGCGGCAGGTGATGTATCAGCAAAACATGTCATTGGCAATGTAGGTAATTACTGGGAAAGCAGAAATGCTGTATGTTACCCTATTGCAGTGGCTTCCATAGGTGGTCTCCAGTACAGTGTGATGGTGGATCAGAAATATGACAGTTTCTTGTTAATGATCTAAATCAAAAAATAAGCACATGTAGAAAAGCAAAAATGTCCTTGTGTTTTAAGTGCCTGTAATCTGTTTCTAAGAGCAGGGTACCAAAATATCCCTTTGATTCTCAAAGGTAATTGTACCTCTTAATTAGCTGGAGAAAAAAAAAAAAACCCACCACAGCCTAAGATCTTGCTATATAAATTATAATTAACCCCTTGGCACTGGAAGTTGAGATTTCCTGCCCCTGAGCACAAATGCAAAACGCATTAGCAGCACTTAACGTCAGGCACTCTCGCCCACTGCAGCCGAGGGGTCAGCTCGCTACCCCATAAATACTGCTGTGCTCCCAAGTCCAGTAGGAAAATGGCAGGGAAGCCACGGAAACCCAAGGGGAAGCACTAAATACACCATTTGAGGATGTTTGACCTGCATTTTTTTCAGAGCTGCAAATGTCCCAGCAGGAAGGACAACACAGGAAAAAAAAAACCAACCCCAACCCAAACCCCAGTGAGGAGACGGGAGCAAGGAGAGGGACGCTTCCCGGCGAGCGGTTTTGTTAGCCGACATGGCTGGTTGCTTCACCGTGAGAATGGCTCTCGGCACTCCCGCCTCACACACCTCCAGCGAAATAATTGTCTGGTGCCAGACACACTTGGCTGTGCCTGTTGTATGCGGAGCGCGCCAGGCAGGGGCCGTCGGCCACCCACTGCCATCATTCACCAGCATCCTGCTTTGTTGTCTCCTTTTCATTTGTGCCGGTTGGGGGATGAGCTGTAACTCTTCACACCGGAGGTGGACCTGCGGCGACACACCGGGGTCAGGGCAGCTGGAGGCAGGGAGGAGGGCAGCATGGCTGTTGCTGTGGGGAGGCTGGAGGCTGGCCTCAGCCCACTTGCACCTGTGGCTCTTCCCTTCCCACTCCCCTGACCCAAAGGGCCTCTGCTCACTTCATGACCTTGGTGGAGGGCCAGGCGTGGTGGGCACCTGGATTTAGGGAAAGTCATCTGCGTTTCACACCAGGAAATGAAGTTGAACAGAAGTTCCTTAGCCCAAGTTAGCCGATTCTTTTGTTCCTTTAGGGTCTCGGACGGAGAAACGACTCCCTTCTGCTTATGGTGGCTGCCAACTCTGCGCTGGGCTCCAAAGCCCTTGCAGATACGGTGTTGTTTGTCAAGGGCTGTCTTTCGCCGCACAGGTTGTGTGGTGTGTCCTCGGGCTCCTTCGTGCTGGTGACTCGGAGGATGAGGGTGTCGTGGGCACTGGCAGCTCCAGTGCAGCAGCTGGGCTTGGGTGGTGGCAGCAAGCATGGGGTGACCTGGCCACCTTGGCAGCTTTCTAAGGTGGCTTTGTCCTCCTGTGGCAAAGGTGGGGGGCAGCCCTGCTCCTTGGGCTTGGCATGGAGATGCGGCCATTAGAACTGCCGGTAAATATTTCAAGTCTGCCTTGTATAAATAGCAGTGGGGAATTTCCTTCTGCCTGCTCCAAAGATTGTAGAGGGAGATAAACTAGGAGAGTGACAAGGTGTCCTGGTGGGGAGGAGGGATGTGCTCACTGGCATTGGGTAGCGAGTGGTGGAAAGAGAGTTTGTCCTTTGGGTTTTATCCTTTGTCCTTATGTCTGAAGATTTTTAAAGTGCATTATGTGCTGATTAAAGAGCTGTCCGAAGAGGCCTCCCAGCTAAATGAGCTCTGTCTATCGGTATTAGGACAGGTACAGGGTGGCCATCTACAGTAGTGGCATCACTTGCCAGCGTGGCACCCCCCACCTCAAGGGACCATCTCCTGTGCAGGCCCATAGGGCCACCTGCTCCAGGATGGGGAGAGAGAAGGATGCTCTAGGGCAGGGAGGAGAGGAAAGGGCTGAGAAAGTTACGGATGGAAACACGGGGCTGAGTCTGAGCTTTATGGGTGACCTGGGTCTCTAGACAAACTGAAACTGGGATAAGTAACAAATAATATAATACAGATTTCACACTGCCAATGCTGATTCTTTAAACTTAAATAAGCTATTAGAGATGTTGCCTCTTTTCTTTGCTGCTTTTGTTTATAATGCCACCGATGAGGACTGGCTTAGTTCTGTACTTGATTTAGTTTTTATATTAAGATTTAACATGGGATATCCTTCTCTTAATCCAAACACTTATGGCCTGAATGCAGAATTATATTGGAGATTTTTAAAGTACCTTTATTAAAATATAAAATTAATTTTATGGTTCTGACAGGTCTTATTTAAATACCCAGTGCCAGATGCCTTTTGTCCCAAATGACTCTAGGAAGAAAAAAAAATCCAAACTCTTAAAACTTCTCATGCAATTAAAATGCAGTAAAAGGCAAGTAAATAGTCTTACCTATGCTGTGGACTGGAGGTAATAGTTTAAAAAAAGCCCCGTCATGAATGTGTTTCTAAAAATAAATGTATGAAGCCAAAGGCACTTAAGGCAGAGTTAATGTGATATCGGATTTTTTAAATTGTATTTCTGTTGCTGCTACTCTGAGAATAGTTGAAAGAATTGTGCCATGACTACAGGGAGAGACCTTTTCAAAGGGACTGATGCAGAGGACATTCCTCCAAGGCGCTGCACCCGAGGGACTTGCTTTGGCTGCTCTGGTTGGTTCTAGAGGATGTGTCCCCCCAAGGAACTACAGAAGATCAGCTCTTGTTCACTTCTTTCAACCCTTACCCCAAAATAGTCACACTCTAAGAGTGACAATTTTCTATACTTCATTTTATTATACATTATCTTTTATTTAGCAAAAGTGAGCTTCAGCAGCACAAGCATCAAAAAGTCAGATCTTAAAAAAAAAATCTTAAAACATAGAGGAATTTTCCCCACGTGCCAGAAAATCTTTTTCAGGTAGGTTGTACTGCTGCTTCTGTTCCTCTGGGTTCCACAGCCACAAGAATCCCACTGAAAATACCAGAGCATCCTGCAACTTTATTTTCATCATATTTTTTACTTGCTGGGAGAAGGGAAAGTTACAATGAGTAAAAATGCATGAGCATGCTTATATTCCTATTCGTAAAATTAATTGTCATAATTTCAACTTTTACTGGCACAGAATAAGAAACCTGCTTTGTAGAACTTAACATCTTCGTATACCAGGCACGGCTGATAATCTCAATTCAGTCAACACTGCAAATGCTTGACTTATTTCTCCTGATTAGCCCCATTTTGGAGCACTTACAAATTCAGCAGTGGGACCTGGATGGACTCACTTTCGGAGTATGTGAAACCACCATGGTGTTGGCATACAGGAGTGATTTATGTGTTTGGGACTCCTCGGTAAGAGGATACGGTGGTGCTAACATCGCACCTACTTCATTGCTGAGGATGAGCAGCCAACCACTAGGTTGCCCAAGAGAGATGGGCAAGTGCTTCAGAGTAAATGTGGTCTGTTCTACGCTTCTGGCCACAGATAAAGCAGCTTTGGAGAAGCAAGAGTACATGGGGTTCCCATAGTTGTCATTCTCCGCTTATTGTTATTTTTGTGTACATCAGTGTTTTTGTTGGGTTCAGTTGAGACTGGGAACAAGAGAGTCAAAATAACTTCAGCAGGGTTTGTTCTTGTGGTAATTCTAACCCTCTGTGGGATGGGAAAGGTTCACGCTATTTCCAGACCCAAGAGACTCCAGTGCTTTGGATACGTTTCAGCTAGTTGCTCTGGGCCAGGTTCTGAGGTCCTTGTCTGTTGGGCTTGACTATGTCAGTAGGAGTTTATTCAAATGAGAATGATCAAAGACATCAGGGTTTGGCCCTTTATTTTTCATTTTAGGTGCTTTTTCAAGCATAACAGAGCTTCTGAACTTTTTTGAGGCTCATCCTTCACTAATTCCAGACTCAGAACCTGGCAGCTTGTCAGCAGTTTTCCTGCCTCTGTAGCTATACTGTCCACTTGAGCTGTGTTTGGAGGCAGCAAGACACCCTGGTGAGATAGAGGAATTTCTGTGCTAACATTTTTAATGTTTCTCTTTCCAGGCCTACTTCTTAGTCATTGCGAGTGTGCAGGTGGCAAAGTTCAGTGCAGAATTTGTTCACTGCCGCTCCCTGCCCTGGCGTTTTTTAAAGCACACAACCTATCGCCTTCAGTTTTACTGAATCTTGTCTAAATAAACTTATTCACCATCATTGAAGCAACCGCCAAAATATTTTTAGTGTCTCTTATGATAAATTATGTATAAAACATCTGCAAGAGGCCAAGTCTGATTCCCCACTGCTTAATCCTGTTTTCTTAGATCTACAAATGGGTGCAAATGGCTCCGTGTCAGAATGACAGTATTTTATATTCATTTTTCATGTGGGTAAACGATGACCAGACTCCAGGGAGTCCAGGCTCGGGCCAGTATCATGGTACTTACAGTTTTAACATTGTCCTCAGATGGTTTTTATTTTTTGTTTTTCACAGAATTGCAGATTCAGGGATTTATTTATTTTTTATTTAAGTTGGACAAAATCTCTAAGACCTATGTTGGTATTTATTCTGGTTTTACGTCAGATAAACTGTCAGTTTTCATATGCATGGACTGATTAAAGGCCTCAAAGTAGGGAATAGTCATTTAAGCTTCTCCCAGGAGCTGGTGAATAGGTTATAGGGAACTTGTCTGGAAGCTCCACTTCAAGAGCCAGAGTGGGCACTCCTGAAAAGAGTACTTCTTTACTTCAGAATCTCCTTTTTCCCTTGATATTGCCATTCTGGCATAAGCATGACATCTACATGGTGGGAGGCAGGTTATCCCCGAGATGGTCCCTGAGTTGCTCAGGGAACACCAGCAGCACAGCATCATTCCCTGGGCATGTTTTGTTAGCCACCGCTGAACTGGTAGTGGAATTTTTTGGCTGAGCATCCCTAAAGGTAAGACCACAGTAATAGTGTCACAGGCTTAAATAGTGGAGGTTTCACTAGTGCGCAAGTGATGTTTTATTAGCCGAATATCTTGGTCTGTGCAACCTGTGGGGTTAACTGCTATGGCAGTGTGTCATGCTCTTCACATCTGTCCTGGCCTGGGCTCTTGGGCTGGCGTGGTTGGCACCAGCGTGAGGATTTCTGAATGTCTTGGCCTCGTGTCATGTAGATGTGCGGAGTGAGCGCTGAGGGGATAGCTCAACATCCTGGAAAGGGGACAGGATGCCTTGGTGTTAGACGGTTGTTTGCAGATGAGAGGGTCTGAAAGCATCTCCCAGAGACTGACGCTCCCCTCAGCTTAGTGCAGTGGTGAAACCCAGAAAAAGGTGTACCAGAATGCGCCAGGAAGAGGAACTTTATCCCTTTCCCTGCTAAAAATTCTGTGTTCCTGCACTTTCTCCATGGCATCAAGCCCTTGGGGTGGTTGCACGTAGGCAGCGTGAGGAGACAGCCCTGCGGAGGGCTGGGGAGAGGGGAAGCTCTCATGTCCAAAGCTGTACTCCCAGCGTGTCCAACTGTGCAGCGGGTGGCAGAGGCGGGACCCTGAAGCCATGTAGAGTCTTTATCAGCACTGAGGGACTTCCAATGTGTGTGAAGTCTTTTGTGTGAAAGTATTTGCAGGATCAGGTTGCTGCAGTGTAAGTGCCTTTGAGGCCTTTGCCGCATTATAGATTTTCTTCTGATGTCTCCCATGCAAATATTTAACCTGTCTGGTTCCTGAGAGCTACGAAGGCTGTTACGTGAGTGGCAGGTTGTCTCTGCAGTCTTTCATGTGTTCACACAGAGCCCTTGGTCCTGCTCCCCTTCCCTTCCCAAAATTGGGCATGAAGTGCCATGGGGGACCTGGCACTTGGGGTATATTAATGCTATGTGGGGCTTGTGCACCCCAAATAATGTCTTTTTCCCTAACTGCATCAGCTGACCAAGTAAAAGATATTTAAATGAGATTTAAAAGAAAACCTCATTTAGAGAGACGGTGTTTTCAAAAGGCTGGGTTAAGAGTGAGCATGCTGTTCCCCGTGCAGTCTCCCTGCTCCAACACCAGGTAGTTCCCTTGCTTCTGCAAAGTGATAGCTTAAAAAATGAAAATACCTGGAGCCTGGATCCTGCAGTTGCTCTTAGTCCACCTCCCCACAATCATCCCTTCTAATAATTTGATATACATATCCTATACTCACTCAAGACACACTTGATGAGCTAATTGCAGTGGCATGTGGGTCAGAGCTCTGCCCTCCTGAGCACCAGCCTTACTGATTTCGGTGGTTAGTCCTGAACTGGACCTGAATAATTGAGAAGGGAGTTGGGTTGGGTGGCTTATAGCTACTTAAAATGATACAGCTTGGAGGAATATACAAGTGTGCAAACAAAACTTGAAGATGCAGCTTAGATTCCATCACTAGTTCATAGCCTCTGGGCTTTATTAGACCCTTCAGACTTTACCTAATTTTGGCGTTATTCCCTCGTCATTATGTCATGGATATGAGGTGGAGACAAGGTCATTCTCGCCTATGCTGTGGTCATGTAAAGGAGTCACGTGGCTGTGGTAGGGTGTAGGCAGTATTTGAACAGGTTTCAACTATTTTAAGCACCCTTGGCCATGCCGGGGTTCACACTGGAAGATTCTGTTTTGCCAGAGAGTAAATTTTACTCTCCCATCAGATGTGATATATGCTGTGAACTATGGAAATGCTCTTTGTCTCGGTTCATTGCAATGGAGTTACTAAGCTGGAAAGCCACTCTCCATCACAGATGCTAATGGTCCCAGCCTCGGCATATCTGTACATCCTTCCTCTTCATTAACTGGAGTTGGTTTCAAGTGCCAAGAATGGTTT
Organism: Eurypyga helias; assembly: GCF_000690775.1. NCBI lineage: Eukaryota > Metazoa > Chordata > Aves > Eurypygiformes > Eurypygidae > Eurypyga > Eurypyga helias. The sequence continues at coordinate 46,689 of NW_010258803.1, forward strand.
CCCTGACTTTGTAGTTGCATGAATGCAACAAAAGCAACAAAATCTCAGTTCCCTCTGAGAGACTGTTCCCCAGAAATCTGTTTTAGCAGATCAGCTCCAAGATGCTCGTGGGCAGCATAAGCAGCTGTAGTTTCTTTTTCTCTGTGGTTCCTTTTGCAGGATTTATACCTTAAAAAACGAAAAAGCAATGGTAGATAGACTCAAAGTATCCAGGCCACCTGCACCTTCATTGTGTTTTTTCCTTCATCTCTTTATTTCTCTGAAACTGGCTGGTGCTCAGACATTTGTGATAGGTACATGTGAACCTCACACTGCTCAGGTGCCCGCTTTCTCCTTTCTTTCCCCGTGCTTTTCTGGCTCCTGCTCTCCCTCTCCCAGGAAATATTTGAAAGATAATTTGGCATATTTTCTGCCACCTTCACATATCTCCCTGACTTCATGTTTTCTTAGCTGGAAGATAGCTTTTCAACATATATATGTAATCCTTTTCACCTAGACATGTGAGGAATTCCAATCTCTTCCAGTGGGAGTTTTCAGGAAGGTTTAGGTTAAATGGGCCAATAAGGCAAAAGCATGTAGCAGAAGATCTCACCCTCTAAAGACATCTTTTCTCTTTAGCTCTTTCCCCCTCCTCCCCGGAAAATATATCAGAATATCTAGCTGTCAAAGAATTTAAACAATAATACCTGATCTGAAGGCTAGAGTGCTGAGCTTTTGAAGATAAAGATTGTAATCTCTTTATGGTGTATCCAGGGACTAATGGAGCTGGAGGGCAGGTGTCCCGAGCAGCAGACTGCCATGGGGATGACGTTCCAACTTGGCGGGACTTTAGCTTACCTGCGCTCTCAATGGAAATTCTCTTGGACTTGTCTAGCACTTTTGCTGTGGCCGTGGCATCTTTATCATAGAAACAAGACAGCAAGCTGAGTCCAGTTTACATTGATTTAAATCTTGTTGGTGGTGGCTGAGCTCTTCTGCTGCATGTGAGTGGAGTGGGAGATCTCAGCACCCCAATCTGCTGGGCCAGCCTCCATCCCCCAGAAACTCTTGTTGTAGGCTTCAGGGCTGGGCTTCATCCCAGCTGATCATAGCTGACTAGATGTGTTGTCCAAGATCCCTGCCTTGGCTTCTGAGAGAATTTAGGCAGATATCTGTTGTGAAAAGGAGAATCAACTGTAAGGGATGCCTTAGGCTGGAAGCCAACTGGGTTATGAATCCAACCCTAAAGCCGCACAGGGGAGATCATCTTGTAGGAAAAGAGATCAAAGATCCCCAGAATAAAAATGTTTCCAACATCATAAGACCCAGATTTTTTCAGAATTGGGTACTTATGGGTGGCCTTAGCCTGTGCTTCAGCAGTTAGGATCGCAGCAGGGAGCAGACAGCCACTACTGAACCTCCTTCCCTCTGCTGCCTGCTCCTAGACTTTGGGTGCAGGATGATACTCCTTGGATCTTTGGGCTCGAGATCCTCCTTGGGGCACTGGGGAACGTATGCTGGTGTATTTAGTGGTGTGGGTGTCACGCTGGGTGCTTGCCCATCTGCTGCTGCTCGGCCTGTGCTGTGGCACTAGCCCAGGAGGGATCTCAGCACTGGTGTAACCTTTGCAGCCTGCAGGAAAGGTGACTTCCATTTAATTCTAAATTATGACATTATTTTATTAGATCTTTAAACTTTATTTAAATTCTTTATTTAAAAAGGGGGAGGAAGGTATCATATTTTAATTAGTAGCAGTGTCAAAGGAGACCTAGATTAATTATTTGAAATCACTCCATCCAGATGGTTTTAATTTTCACAGCAGGGAACCGGCATCTTTTTAAGGTGATATTTTTCAAATTAAAATCAGCTTGGATATTACTCATACTGGCTGCAGAGCGAGGGGGTGGGGAACACGAGCCGGCATGCCCTGTGTTTCTCCATCCGAGTGCAGTCTGCCAGGGAGACCTGCGTTGGAGTGGTGTGGGTTGCCGACTGGCTGGCAGGACTGCGGGTCAAGGCTCTTGTGTTGGAGTGCTTTATCGACGTTAGCTCCTACTTTGGCTGGCCAAACCCTCTATCTGACATTCAGCATTATTCTTAGCAGCTTTAATTGCAGCCCTGAGACTGGAACGGACAGGGTATGCCTTGCAGCTTAGATGGGAACTGGCTGTGTCCTGTTCTTGCTTGTGTGCAAGCCGTGGAGCCCTTGCTTGACCCCTTTGGTGGGTGGCCCTGGGTCCGTCTGCCTGGGTGGGTTCGACACTGTAGATCTCTGAGCAACTCTTTGGTGCTCTAGGTGTATGCCGTGCTTCTTGGGCCAGTCTTTGGGATCTCTTGTGCTGACTCCATGGCCTTCCCTCGCGTGGGCTGCTGCTGTCCCCACCTGAGGTCGAACATTAGTCCTCTTAATGTCCTTGTTCATTTGAGGGGGAGACCTTTCACAGCCACCCCTTTAAAGATAGCCTTACCTCTGGCTACTCCCCGGTTCGTTAATGCTGTGTTGCATCTGAGCGCCCTCCCTGGTCTTCTTGAAGCAGTGGGCAGTCACCAAGTTACATTCCATGTTGCTCATCGTCTTGAAGACCCATCTTTGACCCTGTGCCACCCTGCCCCATCCTGGCTTTGCTCATCTTCATATCCTTGCTACAATGAGTTGTTTCTGGTTCGTGTGGCCCTTCCTCACTGAAGTGTGTGGGTAGTCACTGCTTTGATACCACCTTGGCAAGGTGTGCGGGGAAAGCCTGCAGCACCCGGCTGTCGCTGGTAAGCTGCTTTCCATGAAGGTACCCCAAAATATAGTGCCTTTCAGAAAGACTTAGATAAATAACCATGTTTATGCATGATTGCAAGTAATATTCTGCTATAATACAGGCTTTATCGCACTTGCTGTCAGAAATAAGCTATTTTTTAAATATCCCATTGATCACAGGTTTAACAAATATATCTAATGGAAAGCCCTCAACTTGCATATGTGACTGAGCTGCAAAGGGAAAACTCCGTTTAGGGCCTTTGTGAGTTAACATTTTGTGATATTTGCACTGCTGCAGAAGCCAAAAGCTGACTTTACAAGTGGGAAAAGTATTAATGTGTTTAAATGAAACAAACTCCTATTTCTATCCCCATGGTAAAGCCTTACAGCGAGCATATTTGCTCTTAGAGGGTTTTAAAGTTTGAAATATGAATGCCAAAAAGAATGTGACTTTTTGCAGCACAGATCAAACATTCTCCAGAGTTTGGCAAAAGCCGTGTTTCTACGGTAAGGCTCGGGTCTTACAAGCGTGAGTATTTCCAGAGCAGGACCGTGGATTTGCACTTGCTGACACTTACACATTCTTGCGCTGTGTTTCGACCATGTCTCCTTTCTCCCCCTCCATATCGGAGATGGATATGAACCAAAATGTCCAGCCTGCCTGTTCCTGCCTCTCCAGGGATATTCCTGGAATCTGAACCTTGAGCATGACTGGAATTCGTGTTTAGACCAGAGATGGAATAAAAGGCTGAATTTGGACGTGTCTAGGTTTTTGAGATGATGATGGCATGCCACCCATCTGGGTGGGAGCTCAACCACTTCTGCAAATACAATTTTGTTGGGGCAGGTGGTTTATGGAGATGCAGCAGAAATCTGTCCTCTAACTCCTGGTAATGCTGCAAACCAGCTCTGGCCTCCATAAACGTGTGAGGCACTATGAGGTTGGCCATATTTCTCCCGGCTAGAGGAGTAGTCACGGACCTGGACTGCCAGAAAGCAGTTAGTGACCTCCTGGGACCGTGGCTAGACACACAGAGGACGTGCAGGGCATTCACCAGAGAGAACGAGCAGTGACAGATTTCTCCCCTGCTACCTGTTGTGGTGATCTTCAGGAGATCACTGCAATGTTTTCCACCATGGGCGTGTGGCTGGATCACTTCTGTGAAGTGTTTGAGGGCTGCTGGCAGTGGGGAAAGGTTTTTCTTTCTTGTCATGCTAATATTTATTTTTCAGGAGAATAAAGTCCGCGGTCTTACACCCTGAGAACCCTCCTGCAGCCTGAAGGAGAGCATCTAGCTTTATACTGCTGATGGGGTGGTGGGGTTGTGTGGGCTGAAGGAGCACACACACATAGATGCGCATGTCATGATAAACTGGCATTAAATCTGGAGCGTCCGCACAGGAGTCAGTGCAGATGCGCCAGATCTGCACCTGTGGGCGAGTCTGGAGCTCAGCCCCGGGTGGTCCCTTGGCTTGTTCCCTTGCAGAGCATCCCAGTGCGCCGTGGTTCAGGTAGAGGACAACGCGCTGATGAGCTTTGCGCGCTCTGACTTTGTTGGACCACATTGGTAAACGCTTTTTTTTCTTCTTCCTTTACAAGCCCAGCTTCTAGTGGAAACAGACACTTTTGGCAGTCAAGTCCGGATCAAAGGGAAGGAGACAGACTTCTACCTTTGCATGAACAGGAAAGGCAAGCTAGTGGGGAAGGTAAGTGTTTCCTATTAATTCGTTTGTAACATGAGTGTTACCTTTAGCAGCCTCCTGAAGGCTGTAATGATGTGTTCGAGCTTCGCCTGTCAGCCTCAAATGAAAAGCAGGATGGAGGGGTTTGTGAGGCAGCCCGTTCCCTCCTGAGCCCCCCACCACGTCCATAAATTGGAGCTCTGCAGCGAGCCCTGGGATTCTCTGACGACACTTTGGATGCGGACGGGCTCATGTTTACGGTTGCGTTCAGTTGCCGTGAGGTGTCGTAGAAGCATAGCCATCTCGGCAGCCCAGCGTTGCAGCCACCTCCGCAATAACCTTCCTACCTGATCTTTCTTCGGAGTGAAATTCAAAATGAAAGGGCAGGTGGGACACTGTGCTGGGGAGGTAGGCATCACCATTCCAGTGGTGAGCCAGGGGATGGAGCGGCAGGGCTAATGCTGGAATCCCAACACCGTACTGGGGCTGGGCCTCACGGTTCTAGCATTACAGGAATATTTTATTACTTTGGATCCCCGCACAATGGGAGCATGTAACAAATTACAGCGTGTTCACCCAGCTAGCTTAACTTCTTTGCTGAAGTCATATTTTTTATGTATTAACTTGTTTTTGTAACTCAGGCAGTTCTTCTGTATTGTTGGCAAACCCAGAAGCTTGCTAATCAGGCAGGAGCTTGCTCAAAGCTAAAATATCACCAAAATATAAATATAGAATAACATATCTCAGCCCTGAAAAGGCCACCTCCTCCACTGCCCGCACTTTGCACCTCCGGGAATTGAAATCTGGCATCTTTGTGGCTGTGAAAAAGGGAAGCTGAGTTTTGTTTGGAGTCAACACAGCCAAAGCCACGCTCCCAAACAGAAACCAGAAACCAAATTGCTCTCATGAAACATTATTTACTTTTGTGGTCCCAAGAGTGACACTGGCGGGACAAGTGCCTTTCACGGAGGGTCCCTCTTGCCACTGTTGTTTTCCTCGCAAGCAGTGCAGATGCTTCTGGCGGGACCAAGCCCAGATCTTTCGCAGCAGCCGCTGGCCGTGGCAGCTTGCCTGACTCACTGCGGAGCCGGCAGCATCCAGGACGCTGCTCGAAGTCGGTGGGTCTTGGAAGTTGGTGCTCTGGGAGGACTGGACCACAGCAGCTGGTTCTCTCTGCTCCCTGCACCTCTGTGGTGCAATTACTGCTCTGAATGAGGCACCGCTGTTTGATCTTGGACAAGGAAATTTGTGTTTTAAGCAGATGTCTCAGTATATACATGGATGGTTTTGAATATGGCACTTAACCCAAACCTGGCCCTTGGTGGGTTTTTTCCCCTTAATTTTCCATCCTTTAAATGCGGTAATATTTTTTTTCCCTGAAACATTATAAGACTGATTTTGATAATAATGTTTATGAGGTGCTGATAACACAGTAATGGGGACCTTAGATGCACCCAAATTAGAAGGGGTAAAATGAGCATGAAATCTTACCTTTTTCTTTCATATACCTTACCCCAGGGTGGATCAGTGATAGTGCACAGTGCAACCCACATCCTTTCCTGGTCTGCACTGAGTGTCCAGGAGCGTCCTGGCAAAGTCACAGGCTGTTTTTCAAAACATACAGTATATTTTGGCAAAATTCATCCCTTGATTTGGCCCATTGGGCACCAAGGCAAGACAGTTCTGTAGCTTGCTACCTTTCACGCAGCGTAAAGCTATTTTTTTTTCTTGACGTGCTTTTCATAATGTTAATTTGGCAATGGTGTGTTATTAAAAAAAAAAAAATCAAATCTATTCTTGTAAATATGAGCCTTCCCACCCCAGACTGCTGACAAGTTCATAAACCAGCCGACCTGAGCAGGAGGGGGTACGGAGCATGGCGTTTGGAAGGAAAATATTCCAGACGCATTGCCCGTATTAGCAGCTTCTCATGAGCAAAAAAAGAAAATAATAGCATGTCTTCTTGATACCAAAGAGTGTGGTTTTAATTAGTATCATAGTTTCAGCTCTTTTTGTGGCGAGAGTTTGAGGGAATGCTTTTTAGCCTGAATGCTCTAAACAGCTAGTAAACCCCAAGGAAAACATTAGATAAAAGTTACGCCTGGGCTTATACAAATATTTAAGTTCAGTCTGGGGGTGGAGGGGAATGAAACCCATAAACTGATTGTTTCACGGTCGCCCCGGTATGTTCATTTGGCAAGAGAGGAGCCATGGGACCAAAACGGGTCTTTTTCTCTGCTCATTTCCTATTGCCTTACACTGCATAATCCCTAACAATACCCGCATATGCCATCTGGCTTTGTTCTCCTCCTCAGTCAGCAGTTTTGGATCTCCCTCCCCAGTTGAAAACCTGCTTTGAATTTAGTCCTTTTTGTTTCCCATAATCACCTACAAAGGGTATTACAGACCGGAGCAGGTGGTTGTTGTTCTCAGCTGGAACTGGTGACGCAGGCAGGAGCTCCAGAGCCGGGGCTTGCTCCCCACCTCGGAGCCGGTTGTGTTGCAGGCCAACAGACTAACCCACAGGGCTGAGAAGAGCAGCCTTTGCATCTTTTTATTTACCTATCAGAAATTGCACCTACGTCAGCGTTTCTGAGTGGAGGCCATACGACGAAGCTTTCTCAGGCTCTTTCTCAAGCTTCCCAAACCTTGTGTTTTCTCCCTCGCTTGGTTGTGACCGTATGTGTGTTCCCAGCCAATGTTGGCCAAAGGGCTCAGAAGTGTTTTGGGCAGGCTTCTAACTTTATGTATTGTCACAGCATGCAACTGCTGAGGTCACCGACGCTCTACGTGCTGCTTATGAAAACTGGAGACAGGGCAGGTGTTGTACAGAGTCACTTTTCTGTTAAAGGTGAACAGCACCAGGGGAAAACAAATTGGATTGTGTTTCTTCACTGATTCTTGGTGTTATGTTGAAGAAGGCCTGAGAAAGATTCCATTTTATATTTTTCCTTCTGACTGTATTTTTTTTGCCTGTGGGTTTTTGGTGCCTCTGTGTATACACATGTGGAAATTGTAGGTCCTGAGTTTTCTGATTTTGCTGAAGTTTTCTATGGACCACCGAACTTTATGGTGGAGTATATTACAAGGAGAGAGATTAAAATATGAAAACGCAAAGCAGAAACACTTGGTGATTTTGTTAAAAACTTTTAAAAAAATTATTGTTACTGTTTATCTCAGGCTTCTTACAAACATGGGGGAGAAGGGGACTCTGAAGGGGTCAGCCATCCTTCCCAGGGGAGGTGCAGTATGACTTGTCCACTTGTGACAAGGCACAGTGTAACTGGTCACCTAGAATGCAAGGACTCTGGATATTTGCAATAATTCAGTGTTAAAGGAGAAGAGGAGCTAATGGTCTCTTTGCAGGAGCTCGGAGTTTCTAACTGTGATTCTCCTGGTGAGTCCTCCTGTTTTTTTTCTCTGTCCCAGCTTCTCTTATCTCGTGCATTGAGATAAGGATGTCAATAAAGTGGGGACTTCATGTTTGTAAAAGGCTGTCAAAGATAAGTCTTTCAAGGGTTAGCAGCCTGGGGTGTGGGCAGGTGGCTGTTAATCAGCTTGGCCACCTCTGACTGCTCTTGTTGTGCCTGTCCCTACAGCAAATCTGTGCTATCTAGAATTGCAGGATGCTGCGGAGATTTCCTTTTCCTACCCCTTCCCAGTCCCCTCGTCAGGAGAGTGTTTGCAAGAGGTCGGCCATCTCTCTGAAGCTTAAGCTGGATCTGTCAGCAGCATTACACCTTCCTGTAGGCACTGCTAGGGCTGGTGGCTGCTGTGTGGAGGTCAGAGCATCTCCTAATCCCCAGGCACCGTTGCCAGGGAATTTCCTGTGGTTCTCCACCACCACCCATGGGATCAGGCAGTCTGGGCGACACTCATGTTTGGGTTATAGCAGGTACCCGTAACGGGGGTGTTTGCACTCACAGCTATAGGGGGAGGGGAGAGAATAGGCCTGCTTTCTGGACTGACCAAGGGCAGAGGAGAATGGCCTTTGGCTTCCTGCAAAACTGCCAAGTGGGATGAGAGGCTGTTTATTGCCACCCACAAGAAGGGAGACATCAGTTTTTGGCACAAGATACAGAAGCAGGGAAGGTAAGTAATGACTGGAAGGAATCCAGAACATATGAGAAGAATAGGGAAACAGCATAGCATGTCTTCCATTTGATCCAGAAGTTTCTTCAGAAGATGCTCTAAACAATCCATTCCACTGATGTGCTTTTGTGGCATGAGGCAGATTATATCTTTTCCAGATCCAGCAGCAATATCATTCCCTGTTGGCTCTCTCCATTGGTTTCATTTTGAGAACAGGTCCACCTCTCCATGCATTAAGTCATTCCTTGGGCTTTCCAGGAAGGAGAAGCAGGTAGTGGGTGATGAAGCCATCTCCTCAGGGTGGGATGGGGCTCAGAGTGCAAGTGGAGTTGAGGCAGCGTGGTGACTGTCAGTTGCGTGCTGTGCTCCCGTGTGATGCTGTTCCACATAGTGTGGCTGTCATCTTGACACTGAGAGTCTGCAAGAAACTCCTACATCACTGAAAATGGGGACAAATCCTTCTTCTGAGGTAGGATGTGGCTATGGAGAAAACTGCAGAAATAGGGTCAGAGTTAGAAAAGTGATAGACAGAATGGGCTCTATCACAGGTATCATCCCTGCCAGCTCTACAGAAAGTGAGACCAGTAAAGGTGTATCCCAAGAAGTCCCTGCTCATTACATCAGTTCAACTTCTTCTAAGGATTCAAGCCTGAGAGCATGCAACACTATAAAATAGGTGATTTCCTGCCAAATCCATATGCTGACTTGCACTGTCTCTCTGGGTTTTCTTTAAAAAAATCCTCAATTAGGTGGCATACACACACTCTCAGAAAATCATTGTAATATATATGCATTAGTTTTGAAAACAAAATTATTTAGTTTGGTTCTATTCCTCCTTTCTCTGCGCTTAATGTGAACGGAGGGGAAAAAGCTGTTGATTGAAAGTTAGGAACCCCTTGGCTGTTTGGGGTGGCTGAGGCATAGCTTCAGCTTGATGCCAGGTAACTTGGGGGCTTTCTGAGGACAGCTTTGCTGATGCCGGGTCTGTAGCACTGAAGCCCTCCCGGTGCTCACAAAGCACAGACGAGCAGCGCTGAGCTTGTGCCCTCGAGCACAGTCCAGCTCCTGAAGAAAAGCTCTGCCAGCCGAAGCGTGGCTGTGCCAGGGGCACGTCATCTGTGCTGGGGGCTGGAGGTGGTGTGGTTCTGCTGGCCACCATCACCTCTCCCCCCACGCCTGACCAGCACCGCTGTGCTGATACCACTGACAGCATCGACCTGCCTCTGAGACGTAAGATTTTTTCTGGTGTGATAACTGCTTTCCAAGCCAATATATTTCTTAATGTTACCAGAAAGTTGCTAATACCATATGGCAAGGCTCTCTGTATTTTTGCAGGACAACAAACAAATTGTTGCTAGATGCCAGACTGCTCTGGCAGAGCTTTATCACTGATGCCTGCCAGCAGTAGCCTTTAGGGGATAGTAATAATTTGGGGTTGTTTACATTACAGCTTTAAAATAGGGGTTTTCTTGAAGCATGTGTGTGTGTTTAGTGAGGAAAGTTGGCTAAAAAAACTCTGACGGCATCAAAGAGTGAAGGCGCTCGCTACAGCCCATGTATGTGGTCTTGGCCCTTTATAATACCTCTGGCCTTAGAGGAGAAGGACCTTGTTGTATTACAGGAGGTCCAGGTGGTTCGATGGGAGCCACCCTTTGTAGGACAAGGGGACTTACTGGGGTGGAGACACCAGGTGGGTTCTCCAAAGCTTTATCTGTGCATTTGGGCGTTGTCATCAGTAGACTTTGGCCAAGGCTAGGGCTGAGCTTTCTTGAAAAGCTGCCTTCGAAACACCGATGGTGGGAAACCAGGGCCGTGCTGTAAAGTCAGGGGTCCATGACAGCCTGAGACGAGGAGACTCAGGGGATGAGTCTGAGCCTGATGTCCTTCACGTGCCCGAGTCCTGCACGGCATTTGGCCATGAGTGTTCCCCTGCGCCAGAGTCTGTCCCCAACAGCCAGATGTGCTGCAAAGGTGTTGGGAGATGGCAAGGGCAGAGGGGCGCTCAAGAGGTTTGCAGTTTGAAACTTCGGTGCAGTAGATGAGGTGTTTGCACTCCTCAGCTTGTATATTTAAAACCACGCCTAACTGCATCTTGGATTTGGGGCAGAACTCTGAGTTTCACAGGGTTTTGATGCTTATCCAGGATTTTTCCCAGAGTTGCATAGTATTTGGGTTGCTTGAAAGGGGCTTGTAAAACCTAACAGTTTCTGGGCCTGAATGCTGAATTTGCAACAAAAACACGACCAGAATTAGTGGGGTGTCGGGTTTAATAGCATGTGTTTTGTGGATCTCTTTGTCACATGTTCAGCCATAAACTGTTCTGACTTGGCATCTCACGTGAAAGCAGAACTTGACATGACTTTTGCTGGATCTCGCTCAGATCTCATTTTGGACTGTAGTCTGGTTCTTCATATAGGGAGGGATTGGTCCTTTTTTTAAGTGAACTCTTCCCAGACTTCTGCTCCCCTGCGAGTTTGTTTTAGCTTAAGTCATCTAAATAAATGCCTTCAGTGGAACCTGAAGCCAAGCAACGTTGGACCCTGTCATATATTGAACAAGGACCTGATCTGAAACCAGTCTCAAGCGTCTGAAAATCTTGAATCAGGGCCTGCAGGATTGCAAAGGTCTTAAAAGCAATGAGATGACAAAACCAGTTTTCTTTCAGCTGAGCCATTAGAATCCTCTGCATTCACCTAATCAGGCTTTTTCCAGCAACCAGTGTAAAAAGTTTGAATTATTGTTCTGAAAACTTAGAAGCTGAGATTTTTCATGAAATGAAAAGCAGAAGCTAAAATCAGCAATCACACTCCTCCATTTTCATCCCCCAAATACGATGAGGCTTTTGGTACCACTGCAACCTTTCACAGCTGCTCCTTTCCCACTGCTGAGCTACCGCAACCATCACACTAAAACTTCGGTGGGTGCTGGTGGCATTTATATCATCTGGTTCATTTGTTGCAATTTCAAATCTCTACAGTGCTGGAAATGTGCCCAAACTGCCCAAGGAGGGGTTGCAGGTGTTATGGTAGGGTCGCTGTTACCACGCAGTCTCAGGGTGTGTGGACACAAGAATTTGTCAGGTTGCTTCTTGGTAGGTGTGATCATAGAATCACAGAATGGTTTGGGTGGGAAGGGACCTTAAAGATCATCTAGTTCCAACCCCCCTGCCATGGGCAGGGACACCTTGCACTAGACCAGGTTGCTCAAAGCCACATCCAGCCTGGCCTTGAAGACATCCAGGGATGGGGCATCCACAACCATGGATGTGCAAGTGATGTGCCAAGAACTGGCCAGACCCCGTCGTGCCCATTCCCTAAGGTGGCTCTGCCCCACGCTGCGAAGCTGCAGGCAGCACAGGGATGGGGTGTCGCAGCCTGAGGTGGGTACTGTTGTGTTGGGTTTGCACGCACGGCGAGCAGCAGCCGTGCTGGCACAGCTCCTGTCCTTGAGCATTATCCGGCCCTTCCAGGAGACCTTGCTCTGGATGGCATAACCGTAATGATCCCTGAGAAGCCATTTATGTTTGAGCCCAGTGCAATTACTTCCCGGTGTTTATTGCACTGGGGCTGCCTTGGCACAAAGCAGATAGGCTCCCATGCTGCGGTGGTTCCTCCAAAGTGGTAGCAGTTTGTGCGAGCTCACTGGACCTTTGCAGCGTTAATATTTGCTATGAGAAATGGGCCTTGTCCTGGTCCTGTATTTGTGATGATTTGTTTACGGCAGTGTTGTACACAGAAGTTTCTCTGGAAGTGGGGGAGGAGAGGGGAAAATGATGTCCACATGGGTAATGAACTTTGTGGAAGACATTCAGATGTTTTGTGAGGGTGTGGGATAGCAGGCGGCTGTCTCGGTGTTGCAGGGAGACTAGGGGTCATTTTGAAGTGTTCAGAAGAAGGAGAGTAGTTTGGTGGCTATCGATAAACACTGAACGGACTTGGGGAGGAGAGACGGGAGAGTTTTTCCCATCAGAGGGAATGGGGGGATAGCTCAGGAAAGCTGGCGGTGCTTGAGCTCAAGCACAAAAGGCTGAGATGGAGGAAACGTACCTATATGGAGAAGACCCCTTTATTTAAAAAACGCTTAGAAACTGCATCAATTCTTAAGAGACCATGACCTCAGGGGGTGTGTGTGTGTGTGCAGGTTTAAGCTAGGGTGCCAAAGCCCTGAAGGCTGTCTGAGCCAGAAGACTGCAGTATTCATGGCAGGGAATGGGCGGAGAGGTTTATGCCACCGCACAGGCCATTTCCCGATGCCTGCCCTTTGCCGATCTGTTGTTAGTGTGTACGCTCTACCTGCACGGTCTGATGCATTTAGGTCATGGGTTTCATAAATGGAGCACATCATCAAGCACATTTAAGCCCACACTGTGCTGCTGGCGTTGGATTCTTATTTCGCTGCTTTGCCAGGCAGAACGTTCACAGTGTTCTTTGGACATCACCTAATATTTTATAAGAATAATGTGAATATTTAAGGTCTGTGCTAAGTATTTCTGTGCTACCATCAGTCTTGCAAGCTTCTAAGTGCCCTGGATGGATGCTGATACTCTCAGGCTGAGCAAGGACAGGAGGCTTTGCTTTAACCAAACTGTGGGCAGAGGAGCTATGCACGACATGAGTGTGAATCCTGCGAGCAGGGCTTCCTGGGTTGGTAGCGGGAACATCCAAGATGGGGCTGGTGCTTAAAAGGTCAGTTCACAGGCCAGGCCGGGTGGTCAAGAGACACTTGTAGTCATGTTTTAGTCATACGTGAACATCTCCGGTTAACTGAGGCTTCTCAGCACAGACACAATGCTTTAAGTGTTTGTTCTACAATAAATCAAAAGATCCTTTTGTATTAAAACATAAATTTCTTCATGATAATGACTTTATGCTAGGGAGTAGTTTCTCAGCTGAGGATGTGGGCGCTGGACGTTCTCTCTTGGCTGTGTCTGGTCATCACCGAACAGTGTAACAGGTTTATAGATCTCTTGTGATTCATCTTTATCAAACTTCAAATAGAAATTCTTAAAAAGCACCAATTCTCTCTCTCAAATTGGAGTTTTGCAAAGTCAACGTTCACATTGCAGACTAAAGCTTCCTTTTATCCTGTGGCTGGAAGCTGTACATCCCCTTTCCAGGAAAATAATGCCACCATCTTGAAAACTGCACGACAACTTAATTTAATCCTTTCTGTGGTCAAGGAGCAAGTGTCGCCATAAAGCTGCTAACATCCTGTCCCCTGCAGGCTGCAGCTGTGTGTCATGATGGAATATTTTAGTTCCTTAAGGTTAAATGTTAATTAAAATTATTGAGAGGGGATCCCTGAGCCCTGGTCATGCCTCACCCTTTTTGGGTAGAGGAGGCGTGCTCTATGCATCTTGTGCTGCTGCTTTTATCAAGTTAAATTGAATTCCTTTCCTAAGAACATCCTGCCACCCAAGTGCAATTTTTGTTGGTCTCGAGTGTCTCTAAGATGAGGGTGATGTTTCTTCTAAATGTTAAGTTGAAAATACAAAGCAATGCAGCTTTGTCTTCCTCAACTGGATGCAGCTGAGATGCACATTCAAGTGGATCCTACTCTTCAAAGAATGTTTCTACCTGACTCCCAGTTTGGTTTTGGAGATTAAGTGGGAATGGAGGCTAATTTTGAAGTGGAGAATAAAACCTATGCTTCAACAGCAGCAAAAGATAGGCCATTTGATGTGTCCATTACAATACATTTGAGGTCAAAGAAATATCAATCTTGCTTAAATATAATGTTTCTTGATATTTTCTTACATTGTCTTAGGTTTTCCTAAAGGAGGATGAGTCTCAAAAGCCTTGCACTTGTATACAGAAGGGAGTTTGTCATTCACAGGCTGGAACAATTCTTGATGATCGTTTTTTATGGCTGACACTTGATTTGATTATGGATTTATCTTTTTTCTTAGTAATATAATTTTCCATGAAGACAACTAATGCCATCCTGCAGACAATCAATGAGCTTTCTTGGTCCTAAGTTCTACTGATTTAAACTTGCCCTGGGGAAACTGGTGTCACTACCAGAATGTCAGCTGAATGAGATTGCACTCCTTTGAAATGATAACAAGTCAGTGGGTATGTTTGTTTAATGTGTATAAACCTGGGGTTTACCAGACCTGCTGTGAGGTCAGCAACTGTTACACCTTGGTGTTCTTGCTCTACTCATCATCTAGACATGATGTTTTAAACTTTTTTAAAAAAATTGTCACCCTATATAGTGAATTTAAGCCTACAGGAAATACGCTACTGCTCTGAGTTGGCTTCTATAGGATGCTCAGGACTAGTCTGTGAGTCTTGGTGGAGGCTGAAAATGACTGTTCTGAAAGGAAACATGGCAAACCCTGGCAGAGCATTTAACCAACAGGTTGTGCTTTAACGGGTGGGTAAAAGTGCCTTCCCAGCTCCTAGTGTAGTTAGCACCTAGAAGCATATGTGCAACTGGATCAGGTAGGTGCAGGTAATGGTAGGTGTCTCAGATCTGCTCAGATGTCACGTCCGAAACCTGCCTGTGCTTTCAGATCTCCTGAAGCAGTCCCTTCCTATTGCAGGAAACTCATAGTTTTGACTTAAATTAAATTTTCCTACATTTCCTATCGGTTTCATAAATTTCATTTAAAAAGTGATTGATGATTCCCATCTTCAATAGTCAGTACACAGAGTTCTCTGAGATGCACTTAGGAATTTCTATTAATCTTTCCAGATGAAACCAACCTATTTTGCTCTAATTATGGATATGTGCCATCCTGTCGGCAATAAATGTTCCTGTGATGGAAGGAGCAGGTTAGGAGACATGTCCTTGGCATAGCCTCAGCCTTGCTTGCTTCATCCCTACTAACACTCCTTTCATCTCTGTATCCTCCTGTTCATCCTGTGACAAAATGCTCTTCCAGGGCAGTGTGAGGGTTACTGAATTAGTTAAAAAAGTGGAATTTTTGAATGAAAGGTAGAAGGAAAGAAAAATTGAAACCCCTTCTCTTCCTTCCTTGGTTCTTGCAGCTTGTGCTGTGTCTGGCACAAAGGGAGACAGGGCTCTGTGAAGCCTGTGGGTCCCATCCCACACATGCAAGACTGTGTCCATTTCTGCATGCTCTTGGGAGGGACGGGATGTACCTCCAGGGCGTATCGGCAGGTGGGTGCAAAAATGGGCAACGCCACTTTGATACCAGCCCTCTGAATGGAGATGTACCCCCTCTTCAAAGAGGGGGTAAACCCTCTGCCTGGGTTTGGCATTACTTCCCCTGCTTCGTGAATGCACTTAGACATCCCATATACATAATTAACCTCTCCGCTGCACTGGCAGACACTTCTATTGAACTGCCCATCATGACTCCTAAGTATTTTCCTCAGAGGATTGTGCAGGTTCAGAGGCCAGAGAGCTGGAGGAAACGTGCCTGAAGCTGAGTAACTCTTGGCAGTTATAGATGCCGCTTTCCTGATTTTCTAGGAGCAAGAATGTGCATTTGGGTCAAGAGGTGTCTCTGTGGTGAGGATGCCTTGCCATAAATCCAGTATGCTGAACATCAGGACACTTGTGATGGATCTTCCTGATAATGCCCATAAAGTGCAGGAGGAAGGCTGGGCCCAGCTTACCAGCAGCCAGAGCACTCAGATTTGCTGTGCTGACAGGGAGTGTCATTCCCGACGCCACTGCTGGATCTGGCAGCTGCTGTACCCACCTTGCTGACCCATTTTTTGACTTAAAAAGTGTACCTATGAATGGGGAGGGGGAGGCGGGAGCGCTAAAAGCTGTGACATTAACATAGCTCCTGCATTACCTTCTTCCACCTTCTTTCCAAGCCACATGGAGTAAGTCTGAGCTCCGACTCTGAGCTGAGCTTGTGCAAAACCACAGAGAAGTAATATGATTCCTGAAAATCATATGTTGCCAGGTACATGCTGTGTAAACAGCTCTGGGGCTTTACAGGGGGTATCGGTGATGCTTCAGGAGTGGCTTACTGCTGAGCTACACATCTCCTGAAAACCCAAACCTTCCAAACCACCCAAACTCTCACTGCTCCGAAACGTAGGAAATACAAGGCAGGATTTCTTCCATGTAACTCAGTGTGTGAATCTGACAGTGCCAGCATTCGAGGGTCATTTTCAGCAAGACTTTAAAATAATTGCTGAGCTCGGTGGGTGTGAGGTCCAGCATGGTGGGGCACCACTGCTTGGGAACCGCCTCTGTCTGTCTGCAGAGGGGGAGGGAGGGATGCAGAAAGGGCCCAATTTCAGCGTTTTTCCTTGCAAAGGACCTAGGTGCATATGCTGCTTAGAAATCTTTTGCTTGAGTGGGATCTTTCTCTGCTCCAGGAATTTTAGGAAGAGGGGGCTTGCCTTTCTTGGAGAGGGAAGCCATCCTGCTTGTATGGAGGGCTTGGATCTCCACAATTTGACTTTGAGCCTGGTGGGGGCTGAACTCGCGGAGAGGTGATAATTAAACAGGAGAGTCATCGCCATCTCACTTGAAAGGTTGAGTCTCAATGTGCCCTGTGCCAAGCTGGGATTCCTGGGTCGTTCCAGAGGTGCTTCCTATGGTTTGGTGTTTGTTATTATTTGCAGCACATCATCAGCGCATTCAGTCGCCTTACCCAGAGAGCTTCTAACTGCAGCATCGTTTGAGGAGGCCGGGGGGAGGGAGTGTTTTAACATAAGCTTAGCTAACAACAGCTTACCACAGCATCACTCGTAGGGCTTAAACTGTGCCCCGGTCTTTGCAAACAGAGAAACCTTTCAGTCTTGGAGGCATCTCGCCCCGCACCGTGGTGTTACCCGAGCCGCTTGCGCAAGCTTATTGTTGCCATAAAAGCCGAGTGAAGTTTGGATTTGCCGGTGCCCACTGAGCCAGATTTGTGAAGTATAAATGAGAAAACCTGCCCTGGCCTCCCTTTCCCATAAAAAGCAGCTCAGGTGGCTCGGAGTGGCAGGCTAATAGGGAGAAGGCGGAGGCGGCTGCTGCACCTGCTAATGCTTTGGCTGGGGCTGGTGGCACAGAGGCTGCTGCGAATTCCCCCTGAGCAGCAAGCTGTTAGTGGCAGTAATGCCTCGCTCGGAGGAGCGCTCCTGCTACGACAACAAAGAGCCCTTTGATCCTTTCCATTTGGAGAACTTAAAACGAGAAAGCCAAACTACAATAAGACCAAGTTGGGTCATAAAAAGGAGACCAGGAGCACCAAAGCGCTCCGGAGTGTAATTGTAGAAGCAGCAAATGCTTTGGCACTTAATTCTGCTTTAGTGTCAGTTCAACGTGTTTCACGTTTAATACTGGAGAGCTTGTCGCCAAATGCTCTGCACAAACAATCCGGTGCTGCTCCTTGGTAAGCTGAGGGCACGCAGAGAGCCCCTGGCTCCAGCGCAGCTCCTTCAGCTCCACCGCTTTCAGCTGCGCACCGGATGGAGTTGGCCCATGGTCCCACGCTCCAGATATCCCTTTCCAGACCAGGAGCCTTGGGCAGCTGCTGCTGCTGCGCTAACCCAGTTTAGTAAAGGGAATTGGACTGCTTGGGTCCACCGCCTTGTCACTGGGCAGCCGCTCACTGTGTCGGGGGCACCTCCCGGCTCTTAGCTACTGGAGATGGCCCTCTGGAGATGGCCCTCTGGATGGCACTCACCGGTGCTGAGTGTTGCTCGGGATTTACCAGCCCGGCTGGGCTTTCCCTTCGCCTCTGTGCAGACCTGGGTGATGCCTGAGGGGTTTCTGTGGAAAGTGGTGTTTAGATCAGGCATTTTATAAGATTTTTATCAGAAGTCTGTCTAGCAGCTAGTCTTCCCGTGGCTATTAAGGGTGTCTTTAAACAAGAAACACTCTGAATTATTTCTATGCAAACAACTGAGCTGCAAGTTTGCACCTCCTTGGTGGCAGAGCCTCGTTGCACAGACAGCCAGCAGCTCCCAGGAGCAAAATCAGTGATTTGGGGGTGGCTCCTCACAGTACAAGGAGGTGCTGACTTGAAGAGAGCCTGTGCCTTTTGCAGGAGCAGAGCTGTGCCTCTGCGTCGGCTCTCGCCCTGCCCAGGGAGCTCGGCTGGGGATGTTGCCTGTGGGGTGGGGGTGAGCAAAATGCAGAAGCAGCTCATCCCCCAAGCAAGTGTGTGACACCCCTGGGCTGCAAAGCCCTGGAGCCTGCCATGCTGTGTGGGGCTGATGGGGATGCGGGCCTGGGTGCGGGTCCTCACTGGCAGTGCCGTCGCACCAGGCCAGGCGGTTCCTGCACCGCCCCAAGGCTTTTGAGAACTCTTCAACCCATAAACCTCCATGTTTTGAAGGGCGAGCGCTCTGCAAGGTGCATCCTGACAGCTAAGTATGTATGAAATGCGGCTTGGCAGCATCTCCCAGCTGACGTCGGCAGCAGAGGGTGCAGCCCCATATCTGCAACAAGTGTTTGCACTTGGAGCTCCTGGGGAAGGGTGAGCAGGAGGCTGGAGCAGGGAGTGGTGCTTGGCCAAGCCATCTCCCCATTTTTTTCCATCCTCCTCTCTGGAGGAGCGAGGGGATGGGTGACAGGGCCCAGTGAGTATCTTGCTGTCATTTAAATGGGGCCGTGATTAGACCTTAAGAGGTGGGCACTTGGTGAAAGCAAGCTGACACTTAAAAATTATTGAAAACCCTTATTAATTGCTTTTTTCCATAATAGATTACCATGGTTCCCGCTCTCCATGGTGTAGGTAATGTGTGGGTGATTTAGTCTATTGGTGATTATAACAGATGCTGTAAAATCATCTTGCAGGTATTTGAAAATCATTTGTCTGTCTCTGATGTGTCTTAGCACGTACAGGAGTTTTTGGGGAAGTGAGGTCCTTATCCTGATTTATCTCGAGGTACTTGTAAATGTTACTGTAATTTCATGTTATCAAATCATTGAGCTCTTCCTCTTCCAGAACGAAGTTATTTTATCTCATGCACCTTGTTTACTTCAAATTAGCCCTGAGGTTGGCCTGAAGTTGCACCTTGTTATTCCTCCACCTCCTGTCTCCGTCTTAGGCTCTGTCGGCAAATTTGAAGGTATAAGTAAATACTTTTTTGTTATTAATAGAATAACTTCCCCCTCCTACACACACGTTTACTTTTCATTCCAGTCTTCATTTTCCATGAGAAAGTGACATTGCAGTACAAGTGGAAACCTCCCAAATTGCATGAAAACGCCTTAATTCTCCTAGCAACAAGGTCAGGGCTCAAATCCAGGACGTTTCCACGAGTGTAGGGGAAATGGCCCTTCTAATTACCTGCTCCCCCTGCGGTACAGATCCGGTCGGTTCATCAGCACCTGGGTTTGGGTGGATTTGAAACTCAGCCATGGTATTGTTTAAAAATTCTCCATTCATTGAGGAAGGGTTTGTAGTGGGCTGAGCCCTGAGAAACCTGGGGCTGGTTTTATGGCTTCCCATTGAAACCTGGTGGAACCCTGTGGTGTTGACTGATTTCCCCCTTCCCCACTCATGTGGCTTTGATCAAACCCAGGGCCTGGAGAATGACCCACCTCCCCACCCCCCACCCCCCAGGAACTGGAACCATTGAGCTTTGCCCAGTTCTGCCATTCATTAAAGTGTTTGTGAGCTTCCAACTGTAGATGATAAAATTAGGACCTTTGTGCCTAGCCCAGAATGGAGATTGCCAGTTCTATGGCAGAGCTGGCTTTGCCCCCTGTGTAGGGGACACTTATAGGGAACACGGACCCTGGATTAGCATGTTTGATGCAGAAGTTGCCGTGATCTCCCCGCCTTCTTAATGGGACCTACTCTTGGTAGCAAAACCTTCTAGGCAGGATGGTGTGTTGATGATTTTAGGGTAAATATCACATACTGTTGCACCGATAGAACCGAAGTTCTGCTAAAGGTATTAAGCCAGGGAGGGGTGGCTGGTCCTGGATGTTGGCGATGATGAAACTTTCCCCCTGTTGTTGTCTGCATGACTGCAGCTTGGGTTGCCATGCCTGATGGTTTGAATATCATAGCTCGTTTGTAGCTCGTACGCGGTTATTTGGGGATCGGAGGTGCAGAGAAGCCTGAGCCAGGGGCTTCCCTTCTGTCCCATGATCCCTGCCCTTCCCACAAACTTCACCAAACTCTGTTGTGATTGTGCAGGACCTTTTAGGAAAGAGCAGCCTGACCTGACCTTGGGGAGGGGTGGTCAGCATGTGGGGCTGGGCTCCTTGCCCTAGCCATTGTGCCCAGAGGAACTCATGAGCAGAGCTGCTGCAGCCTGGGACTGACCATCACTACAGGTGCTGTGGTGGTCACGCTGCTGTGGCTTTCCTGGGATTTCCCATTTCCAGGGATGGGATGGATGAAATGACTAAAGACTGAGATGGTCTGATGCTGTTTGATTTGCATGGAGAGAGTTTAATTGTAAGCATAGCAGTAAGCCTAAGCCTGCAGTACTGAAAAACATTTGACTTCAGTGGGGAGTAGGATTGGGCTATACTAAAATGTAAACCCTTCCTTTGGATTTGCTGAGCATTAGATGAAGTCCTGTATGATGCCCCACACTGCTTATCTCTTTCCAGAATCCATAAAACACCCAGAACTGAGACAACATCCAGGGCTGAAGTGAGCCTGTATCCCTCCCTAATATCTTTTGATGCATAAAACTGGGTGCTGGTGCACACAATGATGCATGAAATTCTAGGTGCAGTACTAGTAACTCAGCAGTTAAAGGACAAAACATATTTTCTGGCAGAAGATTATAGGCGAGAAGAATTTCCTCTGTGCCGAATCACTTAAAGATGCTGTTGTGTGATGCTGCAAGTCCCTCCGGTGCTGCACGTGCTGTGTAAATTAGAGACCTGAATCCAGCCCGAGATCCACATGCTGCTGCGTTCAAAGTCCAGCTCTGGGTCTGTTAGTCTAGATCTCCAAGCCGGGCTGAACCCTGTGTGGTGGGTTGACCTTGGCTGGAGGGCAGGTGCCCACCAAAGCCGCTCCATCACTGTCATCCTCAGCTAGATAGGGGAGAGAAAATATAAGGAAAGGCTTGTGGGTCGAGACAAGGACAGGGAGAGATCACTCAGCAATTATGGTCACAGGCAAAACAGACTTGACTTTTGGGGAAATTAGTTTACATTATTACCAGTTGAATCTCAATAGGGTGATGAGGAATAATAACTAAATCTTGAAACGCCTTCCCCCCACTCCTCCCTTCTCCCCAGGCTCAGCTTTGCTCCCCATTTCTCTCCCTCCTCCCCCTGAGCGGTGCAAGGGGAATGGGGGTTGGGGTCAGTCCATCACACGCTGTCTCTGCTGCTCCTTCGTCCTCAGGGGAGGGTCCCCACACTCTGCCCCTGCTCCAGCGTGGGGTCCCTGCCATGGGAGACAGTCCTCTGGGAAAGGAGTCCCAGCAGGGCAGGAGGTTTGCTGCAGGCTGGTTGGGGAGCAGTACTCATATTCTCATATTCAGGAGCTTCTGACCTCCAGTTCTGCATCTAATCCTGGCTCCCTCTGCGAGGAAGACTGTCATTTAGGGATATGGTTTCCTAAGCCAGGTACTTGAGCTCTGAGTGGCTGCTTTTAGGCTGTGATTGAAAGATGTGGAAAGGGGAAGGACCATGTCCCCTCTGCCAGCTGAAATGAAACCTTTTCCAGACAAAACCAACCCTGAGAGAGCAGAGGTGTAAAATATGGAACTTGTGTCCCCTTTGCTGGCAGTGGAGCTGGGGTGGGTCTGGTGGCTGAGGGTGCTGCTGCCCCATAGTCCTCCAGCTGCAGTCCATTGGGATGCTGGTGGGATGCTGGTGGGATGCTGGCCCACCTAAGGAGCTGCTCCAGTGTGGGCACAGCCCTTTCCACTGCTGATGTTGCTCAGGGATATGAGTTGGAGCTAAGCCTGGGGCGTGCAAGGCAGCTCTGAAATAAACAGTTGGATTCAGGGATTGGAGTGGGGTAGACTTTGACATCTGTGGTACCCTCTGGCTCATCCCCGGAGCTCCATGCACAGTTTATTTGCCAGGTGCTGTGCTCGGGATGCTGTGGGGGGAGTTTTCAAAGCTCTGGGAAGGCTTAGATGAAGGCTTGTAATGATTTTAGTGGGGTTTGGGTAGTTGTGGATCCAAGCCCATAAGGTATTTTGGAAAACATATTGAAAGTGAGTGGTGGAAGTGGCAACGCTGTTGTTTGGCCTGTATGAGATTCTGATTTTTTAAAAATTTTTTCCGATTAGATATGATGTTTCCCTGGCACAAGTTCAATTCATCCTAATTCCCTAATGGAAAAAACAAAGCTAAATGTCTTGCTTTGCTTGCAATCGAAGGAGCTGGACTGGATAAACTTAACGGTTGTCTTTGAAAAATCTTTCTCTCCTCGGATAGGAGTGTTTAAAAAAATGAAATTATGACCTCATGCTTTCGTGCTTTTATTTTTTATTCATTTTTATTTCATCTGATATTTGTTACGGCTCTTATTAACAATGTTTGAACCAAAAACAAGGTCCAGATGTGATGATTTTATTTATGCCAAATTGGGTTTTGGTCACTGAGCTTGCGTTTGGATGATGAATTTTTTCTTTTTTTTCCCCCTTTTTCAGCCTGATGGAACCAGCAAGGAGTGCGTCTTCATTGAAAAAGTCCTAGAAAACAACTATACGGCACTGATGTCAGCAAAATATTCAGGCTGGTATGTTGGATTCACCAAAAAAGGGAGGCCACGGAAAGGGCCCAAGACCCGCGAGAACCAGCAAGATGTACATTTTATGAAGAGGTACCCAAAGGGGCAAGTGGAGATACAGAAACCTTTCAAGTACACAACAGTCACCAAGAGGACTAAGAGAATACGACCCACCAACCCCAGCTAAAAATAGACAAAACCAGTGTCACAATAATAAACCACAAAAAAAAAAAGGAAAAAAAAAAACTGCACCAGAGGAATATTTTTACATTAAAAATAAGGAAGAAGCTCTATTTTTGTACATTGTGTTTAAAAAAAAATAAAAATAAAAAAAATTAATAAAAGACTAGATGGCAAACGCTGGGGAAAAGCTGTTAGGGATTTATTGTGACTTGAAAAACAAAATGAACTGCTCTATTTAAATTGACTTCTTGTTGTTGATGACACACAGGTGCTTATTTCGCTTTTTTGGAAAGGACAACTTTTCAAGCATATCCCCAGAGGAAAAAAAAGTAATTATTAAAAATAAATAAATAAAACCAAAGA
>NW_010258804.1:0-3426 GCF_000690775.1 Eurypyga helias
GGCCCGGCTGCGGGGCACAGCGCCCGTCAAGACACAACCCTCGTGGGATCGCTGCCACGCACCCTCCAGGATGCGGGCCGGTGCAAACGAAGGCAGACGGCGGTTTGGTCCAGCCCTGGCAGCCGTAATGAAACGCTTCAGGGATTATCGCACCTTGGTGCCCACCTGGGAGGGAGAGGCACGCAGCCTGGCCGGAGCAAGGCTGCGCTGGAAGGTGGCCCCTGGCTTGCCACGACTTGTCTTTATCCAGCTGGTGGTCAAGAGACAAAAAAAGTCCTTGTGTTTTAAGGATGTCATCACCGTTATCTCACCCTGGGCTAAAGTCCTTATTCTGAGGGCTCGTCAGCTTGATTAGGTTATCGCAGGAGAGGTGCTTAGCACTGGGGTAATTGCCTGCATCTTCCCAGTCCACCTCATCCTCTCCCAGAGAGCCCAAATTCCTTGAATCCTTTTTTAGATACAAAAGCAGCATCTAACCTGAAGGCAGATGGGCCAGAGCCTGTGCCCCGGGGCTCCGGCTCCTTTTGAGATGAGCCACGCCATTGCTCATCCCTCGAAGCCCCAGGGTGGGGATACTCCTGCTTCCGCCTGCCCCCGGAATAGTTGGGGCTGCAGGTGCTGCTCATGACCCTGCTGCCAGCCCGACACGGTCCCGTCCCCGCTGCTGCCCCGGGAACAGCCTCCTTCAGCGGCAGGATACGGGATTTCCAGGCATAGACTTGACTAAACAGCCTTTTCCCTTTTGATTTTGAGACTACTTGGTCTAAGATGGATTTGAGAAGAAGAAAGATGAACTAAAACCAAAAATCAAGAAGCCCAAGGAGGTGTTAGGGAGGTTTCAGCCTGGTTTTTTGGCAAAGCGCAAGGGATGAGTGCCGGCTGGCCGTGGATGCTGAGCCCCCAGCCAGCCCTACAGCCCAGCTTTAGGCTCTCTTGGCACATTTAGGAACCTGCTCGATATTCAGCTGCGCTGCACAGAAAACCTTCAGCACCCCGGCTCAGCATCCTTCACTTCGTGATGCGCTTCACTCCCCCGTATCAAGGCCAAGGACCACCACAGAGGGTCTTGCGCAGCCGAGCGGTGGCTTTAGTTTGTTAAGGTCATCAGCTCTCCAATGTCCCTTCCCAGACAGCAGCCTTTGAAGCCACTGAGGTGTGGGCAATACCAACAGGCCGAGAGCCTCAAAGGTCGCTAAGATCTCACCCAAATCATCTGAGCCCTGCAGAACTGGTTTCGTGCACCCAAAACGGATCGTTTTCACAGAGGCAACCCCTCCGATCGCCTCCGCAGCAGGTCGGAGAGGAGACGAGGAAAGAGCCGTTGGGTTTCTACCTCTTCAGCCCTTGAAGTGGCGGAAAGGACTACTGAAACCGGGGAAAGGTTTCTACTGTCCGTTTTTAAAAGCACGAATCTGGCTGCAAAACGTCAACAGCCCAAAATGGCCGGGTAAGCTGATCCAGGGCCTCCTTTCTTCCCTTTAGTCGTCAAGGTTTGGAGACAGGGAGATCCTGAAATGGACTTTCTTCCTTGAAAATTAAAGAACACGTTCCTACCTAATTGTGTGATTCCAGGAACTGACTCCAAGACAAACATGCAAGACTCATGGTACAATCACGGCAACTCCGTCACCCGGCCCTGGCACCGCGGAGGCCGTTCGGAGAGGTTTGCACCCGCGAGAGCCTCGGAAATACCGGCGGCAGGAGGCTCCGTGGTTCTCCCGTCTCTCGCCAGCCTTCACGAGGTGGGTGGAGGAACTCGGCGAAGCCCTCCGTGATGAAGCACAGCGCTGCTTGAAGCCTGGTCCTCCTCTAAATAAAAGAAAGTCCCCTTTCCCCGATCAGCATCTCCAAACAGCCTCGGAAGGAGTGGAAACGGTGCTGCCTTTCACCTCCCAGCCAGCTACGTCAGCTGGGGCGCCCCAGTCCAGGTGGCACTTTTCCACTGGTGGCACCAGCCACACCTTCCGCCGAGACGCGGTTTCACACGAGACGTTTGGCAGAGGCTGTGAGACAAACCTGCCGGCCTCCGCGGCTTTGCCGAGACGGGGAACAAGGCAGGGGGTGGGTGTGAACCCCGACTGCTCCCCGTGACCTGCGTGGGCCCTGCTGGGCTCCCCTACGAAGGCCAGGAAAGCCCCTTGTAGCCGGGAATTGCCGACTACGCGGGACAGGCTTGGTCGGGTACAGCTGATTTCGCCCTTTCAAGCCCGACCGGCCTGTAATAACAACAGACGTAAACGAAAATCCGGGGTGCATTCTCAGGATGTGATGAATGCGCTCACGTAGTTTGTGCCTGCAGAGAGACTACAGCAGTACCAGCCCCGTTCTGCTATTCACCCTCTGCTGATTCATCCCTGCTCCGAAGGATGGCAGCCACACTGCCCCGTGCTCTGGTCGTGGCGACGGGGAGGGACCGGCGCTCTCCGTGATGCGCTTGGGTAGGAAACGTTTCACCTGGAAATTCAAGATCTACTTAAAAGTCATAAATCATCACTATGACCCAGGACGGACAGAGCAAATGTTTTCCACTCCAGCTCACCTATCCAGCTTCCAGGAGCAGATTGGAGGAGGCCGCACGCCACCCAGATTTGCCACATCATTATTTGGCAGCTGGTTTAATTGCAGTGCACGAAACTGAGAATACCACACAGATGACAACGGAGCGCTCCTCTCCAGCTCTGGCAGCGCTCCTGCGACGTAGGCAAGGTCTCGCGTGCCCCATCTCGGGCTCACCGAGGCTCCGTCGCCACTGCAGAGCAACGCAGCGGGATACAGATGCTGGACCGGGCTCCTTGATGAGCTCCTCAAGCCAAGCAGCGCGGAGGGAAGGATCTCCTGCCACCTCCTTTGTTTTGCTGGAATAAAAGAGATCTCTGGGGCATCCCCCCCAGGAGTGGAGTTAATTCCACTTTCAGCAAACACACCGACCAAATCCTCGTTCGAGGCAGCCTGGATTTCGTGGGGCGGTGACAGCCCGCAAGAGGAAGCCACCTGAAACCAGCACCGGGGAGGGGACACAGCCCAAGGGACACAGCCGGTCTTGCACAGCCAGAGCTGAGGGCTGGAAAACTGGGACCGAGGGAAACATTCAGACAGGAACCAACCGGACCTGCTCCAGGCACGCTTGGCAGGAGAAAGAAGGCATCTTCTCCCAAACATCTCTCTGCTCCTGAGCAACCCTCACCCTCCCAAAAGGAGCTGCTGCTCCCCAACAACCTCTGTTCCCCTCCTTTTCCCCACATTTCTGCTGGATCTTACTGGGGAAGAGTCAGGAAGGCGCAGAGCCAGGGCTGCGGGTTTTGTTCGCTCCAGTTCCCAGACCTCATGGGGTGCCTTTCCCTCCCCCACGGGACCTGCATCCCGGAGAGCGCCCTACGCTTTCAAACTCCGTTACATCTCATCTGCATTCCAGCCTGCCAACGGCCC
>NW_010258804.1:3506-4095 GCF_000690775.1 Eurypyga helias
CACCGGCTCCTTTTCTTCTCGGGGCTGGGTTGAGGAGAGCTTGGACATTGCACAGGCCCTCGCGCTACGCAGGGTGCAGCCACACCTGGAGCAGCGTCAACCTTCCAAGCGTTCCAGCGCCCTTGCCAGGCGTTTGGGGGACGTGGGACGGCTGCAGCTGGCACTGCCTTCCCCAGGGAGGCACCAAAACAGGGACAACTCAAATCCAGCGTGCCATCGGGAAGGCGGCTGCCTGCCGGCACCGGAGCCGGGAGTTTCATCGGGTCCACGGGTGAAACGGCCGTCGGAGGCGACCGCGCTCCGAGGGTTCTGGGAAGAGTTGCACAAACCCCGCCGTAGAAAGTCAGCGCCGAAGTGAAGCAACGTCGACTTGCAAATGAGGAAATTAGAGCCTTCGTTAAGCTGATGACTGGGCATCCCGAGCAAGGACAGCAGCAGCAATGCAGCAGTTTGCTGTGTCACTCGGCGGAGCCGTGGCAGCGTTCCCACCGCCGCTGCAAAGGGAAGCCTGGTCTTCAGCCTGAGGAGCACAGATTTCTTTTTTCCAACGTGAAATGCACTCCGAGCCACTTCCAGGAATGGATGCTGA
>NW_010258804.1:4118-9682 GCF_000690775.1 Eurypyga helias
AACACAGGACCTGGGAGCAAAACTGCTGCAGGGCAAGGAAAGCAGCCAGACGGATGCTCTCCTGCTGCTCGGTAATGAGAGCACACAGGCCGCAGCACCACTTCGTCTTGGCCCTCCGGACATCAAACGACCCACCGCTGCGCTTCAAATCCCGGAGCTCCGAGGGCTCTGTAACGAGGGCTGCGGGCGGCGTTCCCGGCTAAGGATTACTCCTACCGCAGGCTGGCACAGTGGGACTGCAGCAAAGCTGCTTCCGGAACAGAAGTCCGAGCGCAGCAAGTCCTCCCCCAGGACGAGGTACCCCTGCTAAGGAAAAGCAAAGACCAAACGGCTGCGAAGCTGCGGGTGCCCCATCCCTGGAAGCGTCCCGTCTCCCTGCCCACGGCAGCGGGTGGGGGTGGGCGGGCGGACCCAAACCGTTCCGTGATCCCGCGAAAAGCCCCCGCAGCGATTTTGTTGACACAGAGAAGAGCAGACCGCCACATGCCGCCCGCCGAGCTCGGAGGGCTTCAACGCTGGGTTTCGCAGACGGCCGCAGCAAACGGAAAGCGAAAGCCCTTTCCGCTGGGCCGTGGGGTAACAAACGGCACCAAAACGGAGCTGAGGGCGGCCGGACACTCCATGGACACGCTCCGTCCCGGTCTTACACGTTCCACGCTGCCGCTCCGTTGCCACGTGCCCGCGGGCCTGTGTTTGGCACCGGGGCCGCTCCGCCGTCCTCTCGCAGAGCTCCGGGACCTTTCACGCGTTAAAGAGGTGGTGGGGGGGGTGTTCTTTTCTCGCTGGAAAGAAAACAAAGATTTAGGAAAGTCGCACCAATACATAAAGTTTCCAGGGAACGACATTCACCCGCTCGGCGGCAAAGTGATCGGTGCTGGTAACAGCTACGATTTAGGAGCCTAATTGAGGGATCCAAACAAGGCTCTGAAGAAGGTAAATCCAAGACTGTTGCTTAGCATAAAACCAGTTTTCCTCTCCAAAAAGTATTTTAAACCGTGAGTTTTTAAAACGGGTTTTACACAAACATGTGCAAGGCTTGCTTCTTCTCCCGCCGGTGACGCGGTGCGACGCTCACGCCACACCGTGTTCTGGTTTTGCTTCTACCGACACTCGGAAGGAAATTCTACGACCGTTCCGATTAAGGCAACTCTAATGGGATTTTGGGGGCTGCGATTGGCATCCCAAATACGGCATCAACCAGAAAGGGGAACTCCAGGACACCTTCAGAATTAACAGCCGTCTGGGTAATTCTAAAGCTCCGTTTTATTAAGAACCAGGAAATAAGATTAATTTATAAATCAGTTTATTTACAGATTTTGTTCTCTTAAAGTACATTTCAGTTACCAAAGATATTTACACTGGTGTACACAGGGTTATTTTACAACTCTTAATTACAAAAAAGAACACCCTCCCCCCCCACCTCCCCTCCACATCCCTGGGGTCTGTCTACTGTGCAAAGCTGCTCCGGATGTGAACATCAGCTGAAACTGGCCCAAAAAAACCCAAAACCCCACCAAGTTCCCAGGTTATTTACACATACACAGTAACCGGGTTTCTGTTCAGCATCCTCCCCGACGCGGTGCGCGGGGAGACGGAGCCTCCCGAACGGCGGCTTTGCAAATGTGTTATCAAAAGGCTCTTCAAAGTCAAGGAAAAAAGGAATCGCCTAGTAAATGCAGGTTAATTACAGTATTCCTCTTTCATCCGTATATATTTTAGGCATTTAACGTTTAAACGACAAATAAGTCCCATAGGTTGCTCTTCTCCATTTTAGATGATTTGTAAACACTTCAGGTGCACTAAAATACCTTCTCAGATTCAATTGTTTCTCTGCTGGAAAAGTACTTTATTTTCCTAATATTCTGAAGGTAGCAAAGGGATACGAGAGCGGGAACCGCAGGCAGTTCCTCGCAGAACAGTCACTTAAAAGGTTCTCTGTCACGGTGCTACCGAAGGTCTTCTGCAGAAACACACTTATTCAAGTATTGCAAAAAGCTAAGGCCACTTTTTCGAGAAAGGAAAGTGAACAAGAGGGGATTTGTCAATCTCTCGTTCCACCTCGTGAGCGACGAGCCTGTTGTGAAAGGCCAAAGTAGATACTCCACAGCCCGGCTCGGGGGGCGTCCTGCCGCGAGAGGTACCCGCGTTCCTTCTCCTCACAAGCCTGGCCTTTCCCTCCCCGGCACCGAGATCCTTCCAAGGAGGGAGCGGCATCTCCCCAGCGATAACAGCCACTGCCCCCAGGCAGCTTTGGGGGTCTCAAAAATGTCTTGGATCTTCTCCCGTGGCTGCACCAAGATCACCAGGCGCCAGAAATACCACCTTGTTCTTATGGTGGGAAGGTTGGGGAGAGGAGAGTAACGGATTCAGCCCGTTTGTGAGGCTCCAGACTTCCCCACAAACTCCTGGTTACCAGCCGCAGCCCAGACGGATCACTGCTTCCCGGCGGCAATCACCAGCCCGCGTGTGCTCGGCACAGCCGAGGTTCTGAGCATGCGCTCGACTCGAGGCAGCTCAACGCGCCTGAGGTATGGAGGAGATAACTCGCGTACCTTCTAGCCGTTTTAGGGTATGAAGGAGCGCTACCAAGAACAAACGGTGATGCCTGCAAAGGAATAAAACCGCTGCCTACACACGGCTTCCTTCTGCCCCAAGAGCGGTCGAAACACTTGCGGTGAGGGCACTAAACGAGCGCTACCCGAGGCGGCAAGACAACAGGCGTACGACCTCCAGCGGTGCCTGCTACACCTCGGCCAAGGGCACAACCCCCTCCCCGCTGAGGGACAGGCCAGCCAGCGGCACACCAGCCCCCGTGCCAGCCACCAAGCCACGGGGACGGAGGGCAACCCTCTCAACAGGGCCACGGTACCTACGGAACAGACGCTACCGTGGTTGCTCTGATCCCCCGGCCCCAAAGCTACGCTGCAGGTTTCTGCCTTCCTGCCACAATTGCTACCCCTAAAACCAGCAATCCTCCCTTCTGATGGATACACACCCAGGAAAGGGAATCTGGGGCGGTGACACGGTGCTGGTTAAAGGCAGCAGCTTCAGTTCACTTCCATCTCAAGCGTTGGAGCGGTTCCTCGTTCGGCATCCGGACGTTTTACAAGTGAAATCACTTGGGGGAAGAAAAGCCCAAGGATGCTCCACCAAGACCAGCGAGCTCCCGGCCAGCCAGAAGGGCCGCCCTGCGGAACCGACACGCACGCGCCTGTCAGAGACGTTCCTGTCCGCCACGGCCTCCTCCTCCTTCTGCCGCTCGTTAGGCTCCCAGGGATATGGCTCACCAAGAACTCCAAGTGCTGGCAATCCTACATCTGAGAATTTGCAAGGACCTCTGACACACCCCAAGCTTCCCAGTGCTGCCCCTGAAGAATCACCAGCTGTGTGTCATTGTGCAAAATGCCAACGTTCCAATGATAGCTTTAAAAAAAAACCAAACCAGGAAGAGGTGGAAAAGAGGGAACAAAACGGAGGCGTAGCAGAGGTGTGCATAGCAGGAAGCCCACTACCCAAGCAGATGAAAGGAACGGTGGAGATCTCCACGCCACGCCTGTCACGGGGTGCGACATCGTTGGGGCACCTCCGAGGGCTTCAGGGTGTCTTTCCGCATTCCGGCGCGTCTGGAGAATGTGGCTCTCCTCTGGGTCGTGTCCCAGGTTAGCGAAGAGGGACACCCACGTTCGAGCCCAGCCTGTCTGTGTTCCTCCATGCAAAATGCAGGAACGGGAGGGATGGGACAGGAAGGGGCACTCAGCTGCAGTCCAACCCAGCACCGGATCAACCCCCCAACAGCTGCCCACGGCCCAGAAGTTCCGGGAAAGGAAAGAAATGGAGCAGGGAAGCTTCACGTCATTTTTCAGCTCAGTGCCCTCCGCTCCCCATTGTCTCCAGGTGCGGCGAAGCTCCATCCCTACTCCCTTTGCTTCCCACCCCTGGTCGCTGAGGTTTGGTTCTTCTTCCCTCACCCCTTCTATCTGCCTCCAGAGGTCTTGTGCGAGGAACAGGGGGCTCTGGGAGTTTCCAGCACAGATGTTTTCTCACGTTCGGCTGTCTTGGAACACAGGGAAGTGCAGCCCACTGCACAGGACACTCTCCTATCACCCACTTAATAAATTATCTGACAATAAATAAAAAACCCCACAAAACATGCAGACAGTCCAGCACCGGGACTCTTTGGTGAATGCACTCTGCTCTCCAAACTGTTCCAGTAACGGCTGCTCCGACACGCCAGGGCACAGTACGGGAGGAAGCTGGGGGATCGAAGGCCAAATTTTTGTTGTGAGGAAACGTTTTCCACTCCTGCATGTCTCGTGCCTGAGAAAATCCTGAGTATCCGTTATCTAGGAGCAGCTGGTGCTCCAGGAAGAGGAGATGTGCTACACGGTAGGAGGAAATTTGTCCACGGGCTCATCTTGCACGCTTGACATTAGGCGGCCTTTATCTCGCTCCAGCTCAGGACTGAAGCAAGTTAGGTAGGAAAAGCAGCAAAAACTCTTTACTTGAATGCAGAAAGCAACATTATCTAATTCCCCGGAGCGGCCGGCACCAAACTTGGTACCACATCACAGAAGAAGGATGAAAACCAGCTTCACAGAGAAGGGAACTGAACGGGCTCTGTGGCAGAAGAAACGGGCGCAGGCTGCCGGGGCTGCGGGAGAAGAGGCGTTAAAACACTGTTCAGTACGGTGAGCGACTAAAACCTGACCGAACCGTTTCTTCTCCAGATTACTCACATTTCTAAGGGTAAGCTGAGTACTGGTGGCTGACAGCAATTCCAGCAAAGCAGCCAGTATCCCAACCCAACCTTTCCAGAGCGCAGGCTGACCGCGTCAAAGCCCCAGGCAGCTGCTGACAGTTCTGTGACATAACTGCACCGGCACACGAAAACAGTCTTGAGCACTCCACCACGCGGCCTCGAGGGAGAGATCAGCTTATTCCAAGCAATACATCCCGTGCGAGGTCTCTAGTGGCAAATTCGGGTTCCTTCAAACATCTGATCTGCCTGTAAACCCCAGGCGTGGAAGTCCAGCGGCAGCGCACGCGGGGTGGTGAGCACGGCGGGAGCGGGAAGGGGCCGTGAGACTCAGCGGCTACGCAGCTCAACGATTATTTTCGGCGCTGTCAGACAAGCAGCAGTCTCCGCTGTTTCTCATTTATCTGGTTCAGTACGTCAACAGTGTCTCTGATTAAGGCCTCGAAGATCCCGTCCGCCAACTGCATCTTCACGCACAGTTCGTCCTCGTCGTAGTTCACCCACTGCGCTTCTTCCTCGTGAAGCTCCTGCACCTTGGGGAGCAAAGGCAAAACAAACATTACAATTCCGTCGCTGCGGGATAACGTCCCCTGCAAAGTTCCAGAAACGAGGCCAAAACAGCGCGCATCTGCCAACCACATATTTGTCTTTGTAGGAGATTACAGGAAACGCTTGGAATAGCAAAAGGGACACAGATCTGTTTGAACCGGGCTATTTCATGGGATGAATGCTCTCCACCTCTGGCCACAGCATCCATTTGAAAGGATTTGTGAATCCTGAGGGATTTACAGGGACCTGGACAGGCTGG
>NW_010258805.1:0-804 GCF_000690775.1 Eurypyga helias
CCTCCGATGTCCCCCCCTTCAACGCCCGCCCCGCGGTGATGGTGGAAGCGGGTGGCGGGTGCCCTGGTTGGGTTGGGTTGGGTCAAGAGTTGTAGTTGGGTCAATTGAGTTGGGTTGAGTTGGGTTGGGGTGGGCTGAGTTGGGGTTGGGTTGGGTCAACTGACGTGGTTGGGTTGAGTCAGGTTGAGTTGGGTTGAGTTGTGATTGGGGTGGGTCAGACTGAGTTGGGTTGAGTTGTGGTTGGGTCAATTGAGTTGGGTTGGGTCAAGATTGGTTGAGTTGGGTCAACTGAGATGTGGTTGGGTTGAGTTGGGTTGGGTTGAGTTGGGTCAACTGAGTTGGGTTGAGTTGGGTTGGGTCAAGATTGGTTGAGCTCGGTCGGGATGGGTTGAGTTGGGTTGGGTCAGGTTGATTTGGGTGGATTGAGTTGGGTTGGGTTGAGTTGGGGTGAGTTGGGGTGAGTTAAGTTGGGGTGAGTTGGGTTGGGGGGAGTTGAGTTGAGTTGGGGTGAGTTAAGTAGGGTTGGGTTGAGTTAAGTTGGGTTGCGTTGCGTTGAGTTAAGTTGGGTTGGGTTGAGTTGGATTGAGTTGGGGTGAGTTGGGTTGAGTTGGGTTGGGTTGGATTGAGTTGGGTTGGGTTGAGTTGGATTGAGTTGGGGTGAGTTGGGGTGAGTTGAGGTGAGTTGGAGTGAGTTGAGGTGAGTTGGGGTGAGTTGGGGTGACTGAGTTGGTGTGAGTTGGGTTAAGTTGGGGTGAGTTGAGTTGGGTTGGGTTGGTTTAAGTTGGGTTGGGGTGAGTTGGGTTG
>NW_010258806.1:0-218 GCF_000690775.1 Eurypyga helias
GTGTTGCAGCCTGTGCAGGGTGTTGGAGCCCTTGGAAGGGTGTTTCAGCCCATGCAGGAGTGTTGCTGCCTGTGGAGGGGTGTCGCAGCCCTTGGAGGGGTGTTGCAGCTCTTGGAGGGGTGTTGCAGCCCTTGGAGGGTGTTGCAGCCCATGGAGGGGTGTTGCAGCCCTTGGAGGGGTGTTACAGCCCATGCAGGGGTGTTATAGCCCTGGAACGG
>NW_010258806.1:1101-1684 GCF_000690775.1 Eurypyga helias
AGGGGGTGTTGCAGCCCGTGCAGGGGTGTTGTAGCCCCTGGAGGGGTGTTGCAGCCCGTGCAGGGGTGTTGCAGCCCTTGGAGGGGTGTTGCAGCCCACTCAGGGTGTTGCAGCCCACTCAGGGTGTTGCAGACCACACAGGGTGTCTCCCCCTGATCCCCCCCT
Source organism: Eurypyga helias (assembly GCF_000690775.1). Classification (NCBI taxonomy): domain Eukaryota; kingdom Metazoa; phylum Chordata; class Aves; order Eurypygiformes; family Eurypygidae; genus Eurypyga; species Eurypyga helias. The sequence goes on from NW_010258806.1 coordinate 1,267, forward strand.
GGTGCCCACAGGTGCCTCTTCTCCCCGAGGGGACATGGAGCAGCTGAAGTGACCCGAGGAGTCGTCGCAGCCGTGGACGGGAGCCCCCATGGGTGTCAGGGGGGCCGCGGGGTCCCCCAGGAGGCACAGCCCTCCTCGCAGCGGGGTCTGTGCCGGTGGCGGTGCCCATCAGGACCCTCGAGTCACAGCACGGGCATCTGCCAGGGGGGTGGGCAGGGCGTCGTGCGTGCTCCCAGTGCCTCTAACTGGGACCAGTGCTGCACACACATGTGCACACGCGTGTGCCCTGATGGGGGGGGCGGTGCGCGGGGCTGACGTCCCTCCATCCCGCAGGCTGTGCCCAGGATGGGCTGTGTGCACTGTAAAGAGAAGGCGTCCGGCAAAGGGCAGGTGGGGGGCGATGTGGGAACCCCCCAGC
>NW_010258807.1:0-494 GCF_000690775.1 Eurypyga helias
GGGCTGGGACACACCACGTGGCTCTCTAAAGGGCTGCAAATGGCCCCTCTATCAGTGGGGCATTGCCCCCTTCCTGGGGGACCACGGACTGTTAGTCACCCCCCCCAACCCAGGGCTGGGGGGACCTTGCTTCTCTATAGCACCAGTGACCCCTAAACTCCTGGGGGGTCACCCAGTCCTTGGGGTGGGGAAGACCTTGGGTGCTGTCTTGGGCTCTTCAGCAAAACCTGGTTACTTGGAGGGGGGGAATAGTCACACCCCCACCCCCCTCCCTGCCCCCCAAGGGTCAGAGGGGATCTTGGTGTATATATGACCACCCCTTTGTGAGAGTGGGGAGCTGCCTGCCCCCTGCCATAGGGCAGACCCCCAATCCCATATCGGACCCCAATCCCATATCGGCCCACACTTGAGGTGTTTGGGGATCGTGACCCCTGTGCTGTCACTGTCACCTCGCTGTGCCAGACGGATGCACGGGGTTCGGGAAGCACGCCGGG
>NW_010258807.1:629-1207 GCF_000690775.1 Eurypyga helias
CTCGTGTGGAATGGGGAGCAGCTGGCGCAGCAGCTGGCCGTCCTCCCCCCTCGCCTCCTCCGGGCTGCGCTAAGCTGCTGGGAGCTTTTGGAAAGGGCCAGGGGGGTAGCCGGGTGGCTCTTAAATCCTCGCTGCCCGAGCATCCTTCCCTGGGCTGTCAGCAAGCGCCACGGGGGAACAAACCCCTTCCTGGGGGGCTCCCAGCCCACCCCGAAGGCTGCGGGGTGGCTTCGGTGCCGTGGGGCGAACCCCCTCTCTGCGAGGGGCTGCGGTGAGTGGCAGGAGGGAGATGGGTGGGCAGGGTACTGGGCCCCTCGGGTGATGAGGTCCTTGTTTCGGGGCTCAGTACGGGGCTCAGTGAGGTGCATACGGGGGAGAACATCCTGAGATGCGTTGGGATGCAGGATGTGCCTCCCGCCAGGAAAGGCGTGGAGTCGGTGGGTTTGGGGAGCAGGTTGGTGCCGAGAGGGGTTGTGGGGAGGGAAGCTGAGGCGGGAAGCACTGGTTCTCTTCCTTTCTTCTCCTCCTCCCCGTGCTGACTCCTCCCTGGCCTCCCTTGAGTCATTCAGGTCTCCCCG
>NW_010258807.1:1489-1772 GCF_000690775.1 Eurypyga helias
ACCAGCCTGAGATGCGTTGGGATGCAGTACGTGCCTCCCGCCAGGAAAGGCGTGGAGTCGGTGGGTTTGGGGAGCAGGTTGGTGCCGAGAGGGGTTGTGGGGAGGGAAGCGGAGGCGGGAAGCACTGGTTCTCTTCCTTTCTTCTCCTCCTCCCTGTGCTGACTCCTCCGTGGCCTCCATTGAGTCATTCAGGTCTCCCAGCTGGTATTTTTCCACCCGCAAAACGAGGGGGATGCTTCCCTCCTCTCCTTGGCTATGGCAGCCAGCGGTGACGGCTGCTGTG
>NW_010258807.1:1905-29943 GCF_000690775.1 Eurypyga helias
CTCCCCTCCTCTCCTTGGCTATGGCAGCCTGCGGTGACGGCTGCTGTGTGCCCTTGGGGACGTGGCCCCTCTGCAGATCCCCCCACGCCGGGATTCCCTCGCCCCTTCTGACCCCAGGACCAGTCTGGTGTGGGACGGCAGCGATGCTCTCGCTGTGGGACAGCCATCCCAGATGCTCCCGCTGGCACCCTTTCCATCTGAGCTCCCTCACCTTGCTCAGGGCTTTTGCATCCACGCTGGGGCTTGGACAGATTTTTGGGGTGCTTTTATGGCAATTTGTGCTGCCGGCGAGCAGGAATTTGCAGGGAGCTGTTATCATCTGAGCAATTTGCAGCAGCTTGGAGCACGTAATAATCCTTTCTGCCAGGGAACTGCAGGGGACCCCAGCCCCTCCGCAAACCTGGGGGAGAGCTGAGCTGTGGTCCCCAAGAGCCCTGCCAGCCACTCCGGATGACACTTTAATGATCTGGCCCAAGGGGTGTGACATGTTCCGGTTGTCCCCTGGGATCCTGGCTCAGTGGCCAGCCTGTCCTGCCCATGGGGAATGGCAGTGCCACATCGGGCCACGGCTCCTCTTGCCCACAGGTTACGCCTCTGCTGGCATCTGAGGGAAGCTCCTGCTCTGAAGTGCCGTTTCCTTGGGCTGGGGAAGGGCAGAGCATCTCTGGGGACCTGAATGTGACTTTAAGGACAAAAGCCAGGCTGGTCCCTTCCCTGGTAGTGCTCAGGGCTGAGCATTGCTGCGGCTCGTGGTCCTGGAAAGCATCCAGGAGCTGGAAAGCTCTGTGGGATACTTCGGATGAAAGGTACATTAGGAATGCACAGGATTATTGGTATCTTTTTAATCTGTCTTTTAACTGTCTCTTGGCCTGGGGGAAGGGTTAGATAGGTGACTGGGGGTGTTTTTTTTCTCTGTGGACAGGACAAAGCGGCGCAGGACACTTCCTATGTTATGGAAAAGACCTGCTGCCTCCCTGGGAGGTGGTCAGAGGGACAGCACGGGGGCCACAGGCCGCCCTTTGCATCCCCTCTAATCCCGCAGCGCTGGCACCTCACGCCGAGCTGGTGTTTGCGAGGCAAGAGCGGTGTGCTCGGCGTGGCTGCGCCTGGCACCCGTGGCTCATGATGTGTGGCCGTGGCGATGGCCGTGCACACAGAGCAGGGCTGCTGGGGAATCTGCGCCGGCTTCCGTTTCCTTTAGCATCACCGGTGAAAACGGGACAGCCAAGCTTCGACAGCAGTTTTGTGAGCTGAACCTTCAGGCCGGTGATGCCGTCTTCGGTGGGAGCTCGTTGTCCAGAGCCAGGCTGGAGGATGAGCTGCTCCGCGGGAGATTTCGCACCATGGGAGCTGGGCTGCTCTTACTGGGCTCCGGCTGGTAACGGACCGCGGTTACCCCGTGCTCGGGGTCTGCAATGGCCCCTGGCTGCAGGAGAAGCTCCGGTGCTTTGTGTATCCAGCTGCCAGCAACCTTCCTGCTTCTCCGCCGTCTCCAGGAGCCTGGGCTTCAATTCGGAAATATCCGCAAAAACCAGAGCGAGCTCGTTGGGCTGAAAGGGCGACAGTGACACGGCTGTAGGGAGAGAGTGGAGAGCCAGGGATCTGTGGAGATGGGATGGGGTTAATGTTTCCAGGAGGGGTTCCCTGCCTGCAAGCCCCCCAGTACTTTTGGCAGCTGTTGGGAAGGCGCCGTGTGTCGGAGCCTTGGGAGCTGTATCCCTGCCGTCCGTCTCGCCGCACTTGGCTTCCTCCACGTTCCCTCGCTGCGCTTTCTGGTCACCGGCACGAGCTGCCTCCTCCCACTCCAGCGATGCTGGAAATAGAGAAGGTTCCCTTTTTTTATTTCATTTTGCAGCAGCTGGAACAGGGGAAATGAGGTTTTTCGGCTACCCGGGGCGGAGGCGTTGTCGGCGGTGGGAGCCAGCGAGGTCCCCGTGAGCCGTCTGGGGCTGCCAGCGTGCCACTGAGTCACAGCCAGCAGCCGCGCAAGCGGATGGGTTTTGTGCTAAATAAATAGCGCTCGGTGGGACTGGATGGGGCATGCTTTTTAACTAAATTATCTACAAATTAATTCAGTGCTTGTAGAGGAAAAAGGGCTGTTTGTGGTGCCGGAAGTGCTGGGGGCTTTCCCGAGCCGCCTGACCACGGCTTTCGTATGGGTTTGTGTTAAATCTTGATGGTTGTGGCAAAGTCCAGGGCTTTTTTCCCGGTGCGTTGCCGTGTCCAGGCAGGATTTGATCCCTGCAGTGAAGATGGGGACGACTCTGCCTGGAGCAAACACTAAAGGTGACTGTGCCAGGCCAGGAGCTTGGCATTGCTCACCTCAAACCTCACCAAGCCTGACTGCTTAAGGACTCTGGTAATTACTTGTGCAATCAGTAATTGCACCAGAAAATGCACTTTCAGAGATGCTTCGCTGCCGGCTGAACCCTTTGCTCCATCGCAGGTTGCTCTGCCTCGGGGATTGGAGTTCCCCCTCCGTAGGGACTGCCAACAACCTGGAAAGGCTGGAGAGTGTTGCCGTGGCCGGTCCCGTCATGTTTCTGTCTCCCTGTAAATGAGGGTGTTCGCTCAGGTTTTCTGCCAAAAGCTAAAACCGGCTGTGGGCTTTGTTGTAGCGTATCTCGGGGAAATAGGAACCCGCAGAAACGTGTGTGGTCAGCATCTCAAAAACATCCTTACTGTGTTTTTCGTTGAAGATGCAAAACAGGACGGGGGGTTGTGTGGTTGTTTTTTTTTTTTTTTCCCTCAAAAACCCTTTCACACTCTCAAGCTTTCCCATGTCCTTGGCCCTCCTGTCGCATCCGGCTCTGCGCTGCATGGGGCAAGGCTCTGGGCTTGCCAAACGAACCTGCCTCTTCATTAAGCATTTTGCAGAGGCTGGTCCTGATGCTGCAGGGCCGCCTGCCACCCTCAGAGCTTCTCCGCCTTCGTGGTCTGGACCAGACACGCCACGTCCGTGTGACACCCAGCAAACGTCTCGCAGCGAGGAGCTATGTCAAGGCCAGAGTTTGAGTGAATTTCCTGCTATTTAAGCTCTTTTCCCCCCACAGCTTTCCCTCTGCCATGTGTTGCATAATGAAACCAGGCACCCATTAAGGCGCTTAACTCCCCTTCTCCCCCAAATCGGTACTGCCGGCGTGCCAGGTACGTAATGCAAACCTCCCGGCACGCAGCTCTGCCCGTAATGGGCTGGTGTGGTCTTCATGCCCGAGTCTAATCACTGCTGTGAAATATTAATTAATCTGGCCGCTGCTGAAGATTTGCGCGGGCGCTGCGGTGTCGAGCGGCTGGCTCGACCGGGCAGGGAAGTGTAAATAATGGAATGTTGAATCCGTTGCTGGTGTAAGCTGGCAGCGGGGTTAATTTATGTCCCACAGCCCACCACGGAGTTGTTAAAGCCGGATTTGATGCCTCGAGCTGTCGGGGGGCAGATGGGCAGGACCATCTTTGGGCAATTCCAGGTGGGATTCTGACGTGCTGGCACCAGCGTGGATTCGGCCTCTGGAGCGGCTCCCATTTCGGGCATCCCTGCGTGGGTTTGGGGGACCCTCGGCACAGGGCTGGGGCTCTGCATGGAGGGGTTTTGCTCCCCTTCCCCAGCCACAGCGTCTGCCCCGGCGAGCCCCGGCTGCGTCGGTGGAAGCGAGGCGAGAGCGGCGCGTGGAGCGGTGCCAGGGGGAAGCTGCGAATTTAATTGCTGAGCTAAAAGGCTTTGCACCGCCAGCTCCGAGCGGGCTGCGGGCGACGTCTGGGAGAGCGTTTCCCTCTCCGGCGTGTTCCTGTCCATCCTGCTCAGTGACAGGAGAAATGCGTCCTGGCAGCGGCAGCCTTGGCTCGCCAGTCCCGGGCGTCTCGGCATCTCCTTTGCTGTCGGTGTCGTGAAATGTTCCGCTGTCCCTTTGTGCCGGCGTCAAGAGACGCAGCTCGCTGGGACCAGCGCTGGCTTGTGCTGCCCTTGGAGGTTTCGGTCTTCTTCAACGTCCTCGGAAGCGTCTCTGCTCACAGATGAGCTGTCAGCTTTTATAACACCCCCTTTGCAGATGCTGACTCTTACCGAAGGACGCTTGGATGAGCAGCGATTACCGAGGGGGAAGGGAACGAGCGGTGCCCGTGCAGCCCGAACCGTTCAGGAAGGTCAGGAACTATTAATTAACATCAGCACGTTGCTCCAAATTTAATGGCTTTAAACTGAAAGCGGGGAAATTGAGATTGGACATCAGGAAGGAATTCTTCCCGCAGAGGGTGGGGAGCACTGGGACAGGTTGCCCAGAGAAGCTGTGGATGCCCCATCCCTGGCAGTGTCCAAGGCCAGGCTGGATGAGGCTTGGAGCAACCTGGTCTAGTGGAAGGTGTCCCTGCCCATGGCAGGGGGTGGGACTGGGTGGGCTTTCAGGTCCCTTCCCACCCAAACCGTTCTGGGATTCTGTGAAACTGCAGAGCTGGTTGGGGGGGAGCTGGATTCAGCCCCCTCCCCAGCTTTGCTTCCCCCATTAAAAGTGGTGGAGGTTAATGCAACCTCCCAGGCTCCCCATCTTTTCATGGCTGCTCTTTTCCAATGGCTCTTCTTTGCACCGGGCTGATCTGAACTGTTTAATCCAGCTCTCCTCCCGGTTTGGGAGCTGCTGTTCCCTCCGCCTGCCGGGACACAGGACACCTTGCTGCCCTCACCCCGTTCCCAGCACGGCACACTGCGAGAAGGGCAGCGGGACATGTTTTTAATTGGTACCCAGTGTGTTTGGCTCTCTTAAACGCGATTAGAGAGAGATTTACTGGCTTGCTTTACAGCGCTGCCGGCCTGTGGGGTCATGCTGATGTACATCGGAATCTGCCCTGGCTCTGGAGGGGTGCAGAGGCAGATGGAGGCTGCCTGGTACAGAAGCTGGATTTCAGTCTAGGTTTTCCTGCCTAAAATCGGTGGCAGAACTTCAGAGGAGCACCTGAGCCAGGCTTTCCCTCGGAGGAGCTCCCAGACACGCTTGTGGCTGCGGGCTTTCCCCTGGGAATGGCTTTTGGGGAGGAGAAGGAGCTGCAAACCATATCCTACATCTCTTTTTCAGTGCCTGCCATCCCTCACAGCACTGAGTCTGTCCCTTCTCCCTGTCAGCATTGCTTGTTTCTTCCCTTCCCTGATATTTTTCCCCCTTTCCCATGGGCTAAGGCTCCTCGCTCCATCCCTCTGCCCACCCCCGGGTTGATGAAAAATAGGACTAATGGGTCTCTGGGCCAACTTGAATATTGCTCAGTGACATTTCTAATGCATATCAGATATATTTCACCCTTTTCCCTGGACAGGCTCACCCCCCCGGGTGCCAAAGTACTGAGGGAGCCAGGGGATGGGTATGAGAGAGACTCAAGTTGGCTGCATAAATGAGATTTTGCTAAGCAGATTAAGGAAAGGTGTCTGGTTTGGTGCAGGGATTGAGGGAAGACAACACTGGGCTGGTGGAACACCTTGTGCCCTCGGGCCGGTGCTTTTGCTTGGGGTTAAGAGAGCGACCTTCATGGGATATTAGGTTTTATGAGGGATTTTGTCTGATTTAATTAAGATTTATTTGCAATCAGTTGGAGTGCCCTTATTAAATAAATTCCAGGCCTCGAATAATATGGCCATAAGGTTTTCCAGCCATGCTTGTTGCCAGGATGCCATTAAAATGGGGACAGGAAAGGGGGTTAATGAGGAAAGGCTCAAGGTCAGAGTGCTGGTGGGAGAGAGTGTGTTGTTTTGGGAGCTGAGCTGGGTCCATGTCCTGTTCTCAGCTGGCTGTACTTGGTCCCAAAAACCCCAACTACAGCTGGCACCAGTGAACCCCCTCCTGGAAACACATGCAGTGAGTTTATCCAAAAGCCTCGGGGCTCATGCCGGCGTCGGAGCAGCTAAGTGGGGGTTATGCTAGCAAACCGTAGTTGCTGGGACTGAAAGACTGTAATTATCCCCAGTGAGATTGACTTTCTGGGAGCTGAGCTATCAAAGCAAAAGGTCCTTTTGGTTCGCTTTGCCCCCCGTCGAGAGCGCAGATGTGACCTGATGTGACTGAGAGTGAAGAGCCCGGAAAATGCCACCCCAGGCGGGTGCAAGACGGAGGTGACACGCGTGTCGTGGGTGCCTGTGGGAACTTAGGGTGCTGCTCAGTTTCCCACCTTATTCGCTCCATAGGGAGAGGGTCGAGTTGTGTTTCTCCGTGCCTCGATTTACCTGATATTTAAGCAAACCCATGTCCTGGGTTCCCACAGCGGCGGGCTGCTGGGAAGAGGAGATTGTGCCACATCCTGCGTGTCCGTGCTCACGTGTTTGTTGCCTCCCTGGATGCTCTTTCGGGGTCAGCTCCAACCTGCTGAGCCTCCCCCCTTGCTAGAACTGCCTACAAACGAGCGATGCTTTGTGTGCCGAACGAGAGCGCTTTGGGCTCAAGGGGCCTTGAAAAATCACCCCTGGCCCCCAGCTCAGGGCCCTCCGAAATGCCCAACTCCGCGGCCACCCCCGCGTACCAGTGCAGACGCCGACAGAGCGAAGCCAGCGCCGTTCCCAGCTGCCATCAGAGCTGCCTCGGTGACTCAGAAAAAAAGCTCCCTTTTTAAACGGCTGCCCCCGCTCGGCTGAGCATCTCCTGCAGCGATGCTGCCGCTGAGCTGGCCCCGGCTGCTGCTCGGCGAGGAGAGGAGCGATACCCGGCACCCTGAACCCCTCCGTTGGCTCTGGATGCGATGGCTTTGACGACCTGGGCTCTCGGCCCCGCGCTGCGGCTCTGTGCCACCGGCCCTGCCTGCTCCTGGGAGATGCTGCACGTGGCCGGAGCAGGTACCTTCTTCCCCCCTCACTTTGCTTTTCCCTGGGATGCTGGGTTGGATCTCCTGGGAGTGGGAAGCTGCGGTGGCTCCCGGTGACCTTCAGTCCAGCCTGGGCTGGAGGAGTGCATTTCGGCTGCGGGATTTTGGCCTCGGAGGTGGCTTGCTCGGCGCCGGAGCTGCGGTGCTGGTGCAAGGGTACGAGGTGTGTGGGCTCAGGGTGATGGGTGCTGGAGGAAACCCGTGTCCGGAAGAAGAAATGACGGAGACCCTTGTCGTGTAGCCTGGCCTGGGGGGTTGTTGTTAGCCTCAGTGTTAGGGTTGGGTGCTGTGAGGGTTTGGGGGGTCCCATATAGACCAAGCATGGGGGCTGATTTCAGCCTTGGTGTCTGGAGCAGACTTGGATTTGTTGCTCTCTGGAGAGCCCTTGGCTGATGTGGGGATAAAACCAGGAAAAAATCTTCTTTCCTCTAGTCTATGTCGTTTTTACTCTGTTGTTTTTTAAGGATTTATGGTCTCCCTGGCTGTGCCTGTGTTTGTCCAGGCTAAGCAAACCAACAGAAGGCAAGGATTTGGGGCAGGGAAGTTTCTCTTGGTTTCATGCAAGCAGGCTAAGAGAGAGCCGTTGAGTGCCCGGCTGCAGGGAGCTCAGCCCTCTTACTACACACCAGAGAGTCTCACCTGGAGGCACTTCTCTGTGGGAATCCCTGTCCTTCTGCTGGACCATGGTGGGATCCTGCCCACCAGCAGCCTGACGTGGCTTTGGGTTGAGCCCTTTTTGGTTTCTTCCCCTGTCTGGATCATGCTTGTCGGCCCCATCTCATGGGACTGATGGGGCACCCGGATCCCTGCTCCTGGCAGGTGCTTCGGGTCCTCCTCTCTCTCCTGCTGCTGCTTTCCTTAGGTGAGGCCTTCCAAATCTCCTTCTGGAAGCAGAGGTCGTGTCAGGTGAGAGGGAAGGCATTAGATTTAATTGTGCAATTATTATTGATGGGATCCACGCTGCGTCTGCTCTTCAGCTTCATTCATCAGGATGAGGGTGGTGGATTGGGAACGTGGCTGGGCTCTTTTTCCCTCTCCCAGGGCTAGGAATGTGTGTTAATCCTGAAAATACTTTGAAGTTGCATGTCTGGAGGTGAGATAATTACCTAGGAGGCAGTGGGAGGAGGGGAGGGGACCTTGCTTATGGGATAGCTTATGGAGAAACCCTCCAGCTGCTTTGCAGGGAGAGCTCATGGCCCGTGCTGAGATGCTGGCAGGGACGTGGGGCTCGGCAAGGTGAGATAAGTCACGCTTCCTTGGCCATCCCGGGCAAAGGGAATTTATTAAGAGGATTCAGGAGATCGTCAGATGCTTGTTTGTGTGAATGGTAAACGAGAATTTATTAAGAGGCCAGATTAAAGGTACTTTGGAAAAAGAGCAAAATCGATCGAAGGTGGCTGAGGAGGGAAGAGCAGCAGATACGAGGCTTAGAAATAAACTATCGGAGAGTGGGAAGGCGCGGAGGGGTTCGCAGGGAGAGCGCGAGAGGTGGAAGGAGCTCTTCCCCACCGCAGCATTGCTGGGCCTGGGGACTCCGAAGGGGGACCCCAAAGGGGACCCCCAAACAAGCTGTAGCTTTCAGGTGGGGCGCAGGCTGCCCCCCCGGTGCGAACGCCCGCAAAAAAAGCGAAGGAGCACGTTGCAGGAAGCGAGCGGTGCCAGCGCCGGGAGCTGGCGCGAGCAGGCGTGAGCTCATGCGTTCCAGTGGGAGCGGTCGCCGGCTCCCGCCGGCACAGCCTTTGTGTCTCCCCCCAACCCCCAGCTCCTGCTTCTCGGCGGCAGTTGCCAAAAAGCAGTCCCGAATTACTCATGCTTCCCTGGGCTCGCCAAGGTCAGTGCTTTGGGGTGGCTGACACCCGGCTCTGCGGGATGCAGCATCCGAGTAACGCCAGACCCCTGGGAAAAAATGCATTGTGCTGGAGCAGGGGGATCCTGGCATGCAAAGCCCTTGGACCAGCTCTGGGAAAGGTAGTGCCTCTAGAAATCTCTTCTCTTCTCCCCTTTTTTTCAATAAGCAAACTCCAGACATTCATCAGCGCTCGGGCAGTGCTGGTGCAGCTTTATGCAGCGGGATGTGTCACGGTGGAGGTGGCCACGGATGCTGAACCCTCCGGTGCTGCAGCCATCCCCATGCTTGGTGTGTGTGGGAGCACGACGGATGCTCGAGAGCCCACCTGGACCACCAGCCACTCCCGAGCCGAAGACAGGGTGATCCCTGGCTTCTGCGGCCCTGAGAAACAGGATATGGCACAGGGCGAAGTATCCAGGTTGCAAATGATCCCTTCCTTCCTTGGCAGTCCCCTGAAGGCGGAGCAGGGGATCGGAGCCACGTTTAGGATATTTGGTGGCCAGGGCTACCTGCTTTACTCTGAATTGGGATGAAGCTGCAGCTGGGATGCTCCGCCATTCGCTGGCCTGCAGAGTTGCTGCTGTGAGGGTTTTTTTTGGCTCTCGGAGAGGCTACACAGGGATCAGGGGCAAGCTGCTGAGGTGTCTGAGACCCCTTCAAAAAAGAGGCTGGGTATGGTCTTCGGGTACTTGAGCCATGGTGACCGCTGGCTCCCACCCCTGGTTCTGGTGGCTTTAACTCGAGCCATCACTGCTGGCCGAGCACTGCGTTAGTGCCAACCTTTATTGTTGCTTTGCTGTGATTTTTTTACCTCGTCAAGGTTTATTCCCAGGTCCCCTGAGCCCATTTCATGCATCTCCCTTTTAGCTGGGAGCAGCTCCTCAAGCTGTGAGCGCCGGGGCGACGAGAAGGGCTTTCTGAGGTTGTCTTGTCGGCATCCTGCAAAACACAGGTCACTTGGCACCTCCCTCGGGGGACAGGGACTGCAGTCTGGCACGTAGGGAGGCAGTCGAAGGTGCTTGGTGTTGCTCAACAGCTCAGTTTTGGGGCTGCAGACAAGAAAATGAGGTTTTGCCTTTGTATCCTTCATAAGATGCTCTTTCCTCTTTATCTGTCCTGCTGTCTGCGCTCTCTATCGCTGCTGGCTCCATGGGGAGCGTGGGGCAGGGTGTGAGGAGTGTGTCCTTGGGTGAGTGGGTGCAGGAAAGAGCTCCTGGTCTGAGAACCTGCAAAAGAGAATCTTGTGAGACACGGAGGCACGGATTTAGGGAAACTTTGGACATCTTGGTCTCTGGAGGCTGCTTTCTTGGGTGAGAAAAGCAGATAACCCTGCAGTCCTACGTCAAATGATGCTGGTCACCAGCCAATTCCCTGCCTCTCAGCTGCTGTTTTCTTCCCTTGGTTTTTTTTTTTTCCTTTGGCTGCAAAACTCTGGGATGTTGTCAGCTTGGTGCCCTGTCCTCTACCCGAGCTTCCCCTCTGAATCTAAGGATATGTTTTCCACCAAGGGCACCTCCAAGCAGGTGTTTGCCCTGGAGCTGAGGATTTTATCCCTGCTGACCGGCTCTATCTCCTCTCTTCCAGGTGTGTGCGGCTGCTGCGGTGCCCTGCGTCCTCGCTACAAAAGACTTGTCGACAACATCTTCCCTGAGGACCCAGAGGTAAATTAGGCACTGCTCCACGTCCCAGAGCTCCCTGCTCCACCCTCTCATGGCTCTCCCACAGCAGGATGCGGTCTGACCTGCCCAGAAACGGCTCCTGGCAGGCAGGCAACACTTTGACTCCATAAGACTGTGCCTGGAGGGTTGGATTTTCCTTTAAAGTCTGTTTTTGGGCAGGAATACAACAGCTCCTCCAGCCACATTGGCCTGGAGGGACAGGCTTCCTTTCCCGAAGGTCCCAGGCAGATGCTGAGGTCGGATGGATGGGAGCATGTGGGACTGGACCTGAAGGAGGACATCCGTCTCTTTGCAGCATAAGGAGAGCAGCTTCTAAGAGCAGGACTCTCTTGGGGCTTCAGCCAGGCTTTCAGGCTCAAAAGCTGCTTATCCTTCCAGGATGCGGGGAAGCTGGTGCTCTGCCTGCTGTCTCGCTTAATTGGAGACGTGGGATGCCTTGCCAGCTACTCCTGGAGCATCCCAAATCCAGCCTCTTTGTCTCCTTTTCACAGCCAAGAGGCGAAGGCAGGGGAAGAGGGGCTCCAGGGTGGGGGTAGCGGGACTGGGATTACCCGGGGAGGCGGTGAGCACCTGTTTTGTCCTGGCACTGGCAGCAGAGCCGAGCAGGAGAGGAGGTTGCCGCTGAGCCGTGTGGGCTTTGGGGCTGGCAGCTTGGCACGCTTGTGTCATTTGGCCTCAGCAACCTGGGGGTGTTGCTGTCCCTGTCTGCCCCTGTCCCCCTCGGTGCTGGGACATTGCTAGGGGCTAACAAATGGTTCTGGTTGTATTTACGGGGGGGGGCGTGCTCAGTGGAGGCTTACATTGGGGTCACCCCTGGCTGTGGTGCATCAAAGAGCTCTCAGCTGAGGCTAAATGCAATCCTCACACCCCTTCCCTGGTATACCAGGCGTAGGGAAGCACTGGGATGGGACTGGTGCGCTCCAGACCTCTGCTGAGGTTTGCTGCAGACGCTCCTGATGTTTGCCGGGTCTGAGGCCGTGACGTCCTGCTCTGCTCTCTTTCAGGATGGGCTGGTGAAGACCAACATGGAGAAGCTGACATTTTATGCCCTGTCTGCCCCGGAGAAGCTGGATCGCATTGGTGCCTACCTCTCCGAGCGGCTAATCAGAGATGTGAGCCGGCACCGATACGGGTAAGGCTGGGAGGCTGTTTCAGCCACCCCGGTGATTAGCATGATGATGGCACACTCGTTAATCGAGGGACCCCAGGCAAGGGGTGGGATGTGTGGGGTATGCAGCTCCTGTGTGCTCCAAGCTGTCCTGAAGCTGTGAGCACGCTGCAGAGAGACCTGAGCATGTTCTGCCTCCAAAAGTGAGACGTGGGAGTGGGCAGGGATGTGCAAAACTCCTTGTAAAGTTGCAGGGGACCAGGCAAAGTGGGAGCTGTGTAGTGTTTCCCCTGGCATCGTGCTGTCCGTGCTTGAGGGGTCTGTGTGTGTGTGGTGTCCCTCCCAGCCTCCATTTATCTGGGCCATCGTCAGGACTCCGTGGCACCCTCCTGGCTTTTAAAAGCCCAGGGCGGCTTTTCCAGAGCCAGATGGGCATCTGGCGAGGTGTGGGCAAGGAGCTAAATGGTGTCCCTGGCTGCAGCTTGCTGGGGGTTGTCCAGGACAAGCTTGGGTGTGTTACACGCCATGCCCATCTCTTGAGCTTTGGGGATGCGGCAGAAGCGGGAGCCCTCAATATCAGAAGGATATTGACCACTTGGAGCGAGTCCAGAGGAGGCCACGAAGATGCTCAGAGGGCTGGAGCCCCTCTGCTATGATGAAAGGCTGCAAGAATTGGGCTTGTTCAGCCTGGAGAAGAGGAAGCTCCGGGGAGACCTCATTGCAGCTTTCCAGTATCTGAAGGGGCTACAAGGGGACTGGGAGAGGACTTTTTACAAGGGCCTGTAGTGACAGGACAAGGGGGAATGGGTATAAATTGAAATCAGGGAGGTTTAGATTGGATATCAGGAAGAAATGTTTCACAGAGAGGGTGGGGAGGCACTGGAACAGGTGGCCCAGAGATGTTGTGGATGCCCCATCCCTGGATGTCTTCAAGGCCAGGTTGGATGAGGCTTGGAGCAACCTGGTCTAGTGCAAGGTGTCCCTGCCCCTGGCAGGGGGGGGGGAACTAGATCATCTTTAAGGTCCCTTCCAACCCAAACCATTCTATGATTCTAAGGATGTGGGGCAGCGCACTGACCCTTTTCCAGAGAACACGCGAAGGGGATGCATTGGCCTGGACAGGGATTGCTGTTTTCTTTTTCCGGCTTCCCTGCCTGCTTCTGGCTGGACCCTGTTCCCTTTGTTCCCTTTGTCTCCCCGTCCCACTTCCAGCAAGGCTTTGTCACCTTTACTGCAAGGAGAGCAGCTCCCACCTGGAAGTAGCTGACTGCCCTGATTAGGAATGCTGGGGGAGCACGGGAGGGCTCCTTCCCTTTGAAATCGCTCCCGGATTGATTCTTGTTGTCTCCTGAACAAAGCTGCGGCAGACAAACACGGCTCAGCTTCACGGTGCCAACTTCAGCCTGCCTTTCATCCCAGGGGAAGAGAAGCCAGCAGCCTGCCTAGGAAGTGTTAAAGTTGGAAAACCTTCAAAGCCTCATCTGCATCACCCGTCATCGGGAGTGACAGGACACTCAAAGTTCTGCCTGATGTTCTGCGGTTAAGCGGCTGTTAACAGGCTCCGCTTGCTATGTTGGGAAAAGAAAGGCTTTCAAAGGCTTTTTGACATCTAATGACAAGCCTGGGTGGGTGGAGGGGGGGGGAATATATTCCTCCCTCCGCCACGGCTGCGTACAGACACGTAATTGGGTTGGAGCGCTAGCTAATTTTCAAAGTCTAACTTTGAAATGCCTGAGGTGGGTTAGGATCAACCTTTCATTTGTAGGTCGGTGTTGGCTGGAGCGGAGGGATTTGCTGCAGACGCCGCAGCCGGGCGTTGAAAGAGCAGCCGAACGCGTGGGTGCCTGTCTCCTGCGTGGAAGATGAAGATGACTCTGATTTCGGGCCTGTTGGGTGTCATCTTTTTGTTACCTTTATTGTTAAAAGGAAAAAGTGTTCCTTTGAGTTTGCAGCAATGCAATCCGCCGTTTCTGAGAGGATGCTTGGGGTAGGTCAGAGGTGACCGCTCCACAAGTGTCCCTTTTCCCTCTTGGTGGCCTGTATCCAGTTGTCCCCAAAAAAGAAGCCATGCTGCTGCAATGATATTGGCACAGAATGTTGTTTTCAGCCTTGTTTCCTTCAAGAAAGGAGCTTGCTGGTTGTTGGTCACGTCTTCGTACATGTTTTTTTCCCTCTGGGCCACTTTTAACCCAATTTGACAGATGGGTAGGAGCCTCACGGATCCAGGAATAGTTGGCTGCTTATTTTCACAGCATCAGGAAGAGCTGTAAAGGTGTCTGAAGGACACACTGCAGTGTGAGCTCAACCATGCTACGAGACACCAGAGAATCTACCCAAGACTGGACCCAGATTTCAACAGTCCTCAGGAGAAGGAATCTGTCTTGCTGCGTTTTACCAGCTGGAACCTGGGAGTCCAGGGTTTATCAGACACCTCCTTTTCCCTGAGAGGGCAGTGTGCCTCCCCAGGAGGCTCAAAATCAAGAGATCTGCGCTTGCCACCTCCTGCTTTCTTCCTGGAGAGGGTGGGGAGGCACTGGGACAGGTTGCCCATAGAAGCTGTGGATGGTCCATCCCTGGAAGTGTCCAAGGCCAGGCTGGATGAGGCTTGGAGCAACCTGGTCTAGTGGAAGGTGTCCCTGCCCATGGCAGGGGGTGGCACTGGGTGGGCTTTAAGGTCCCTTCCCACCCAAACCGTTCTGGGATTCTGTGATTCTGTGCTTTCGGTCACGGTAAATCTGGGCACGGTGTGCTCGTAAGGAGCTGTGGAGTTTGTTTTACTCCCAGTGTCCTGGTACTGGGTCTGTGTCAGGTGTTTGGGTATCTCAGAGGTCCTGTAGGAAGAGCTGGAGCCTGGTGCAATCACCGTCTGGGTTTTTTTCTGTGCTTTGGGCAAGTCCAGCTGGAATAAATGTCTGCTCACAGCGGTCGGAGGTCAGGTTTGCTTCTCTGTTGGGCGACCAGCAGTGGGAGGTCAGTGTGGTCATTTCACAAGAAGCCTGTCCGGGGGGTCTGGCCACCACCCTGGTGACGAACCAGATGCTGTGGATGCAGAAATCACTGCAGGACCAGCCTGTGAACTCTGTTTGCCCGAGCCAATCCAAGCAACCGGTCCAATTTGTCTTGGAAATACGAAGCAACACCTGAGAAACTCTTCAATTGCAGCGCAGTGAGCTGGTTGCCTCTGTACTGATCAGGATTCATCGCGGGGCATGAGGTTTTCCAGCTTCCTCTCCGAGGCGGGAGCACTGCAGGAGTGATTTAATAAATAGCCTGGAAGCTGCACTGTGGCAGCTTGCAGCAAAGCCAGGGTCTGTGGGTGAGCTCAGCCGCATCAGGAGGGATGCTGAAGGGATGTGGTGTGCTCAGGGAGGCTCCCAGGGACCTGTCACAGTGTGTCCCCTCTTGCTGTGGTGTTTGGACCAGGTTCTGGGCTTCCCCTGCCCCTGTTTATCACACAGAGCCCTGTTCCATGAGGGATGGGGCCCGAGATACTCCTGGTGTGGCCAATGCTGCATCATCTCTGTGCACTGCTGGAGGAAACTCTGTTCACCCCAGGAACTTTTGGGGTGATGTGAATATGCTTTGCAGAGTCTATTGCATATTTAAGCACAGCTTTTCTGGAGCACGTCAGTCTAATTCTGTGTTCTCATCCTGTCCCTCCCGCCTGGCCAGGACCAGCTGGGTCTGCAAGAATGGTTGCCTGTGAGGCTGAGCCCACTGTGTATAAAGCCCAGTGCTCCCTCCTGGGATATAAAGACCGGTTCAGGACAAGAGAATCCCACACACAAGTGGTGCTGGGGGGGGATGCAAGGTGTTGCTGGCAGCTTTGGTCCCAGGGCAGCCGGGTCTTTGCTAAGAGAAAGGATGCTGGGAGCTGCCAACATCATCTAAAACTGTCCCAAGGGTATTTTGGGTGTAAAACTTTTCTCCTTGGGTTGGCCAGGGCAGGAGGTCAGTGTTTTGCTGATGGTTTGGGGAAGGGGAGGAGGAGGAATGGCTGTGGGTCCCTGCTGCTGTTGGGGTGTGACCGTGGTCTCTGCCTGCTCCCAGGTACGTGTGCATTGCCATGGAGGCCCTGGACCAGCTCCTCATGGCTTGTCACTGCCAGAGCATCAACCTCTTCGTGGAGAGCTTCCTGAAAATGGTGGCAAAGCTGCTAGAGTCGGAGAAGCCCAATCTGCAGATCCTGGGAACCAACTCGGTGAGTAGCAGTGCAGCGGGAAGTGGCAGCACCCTGCTGACATCAGCCTTCCACCCTGCCTGTCACCCCCACGTCTCTGCACAGTGCCAAGGCACGAAACCTTGTTGGGGAAGGATGGGGAGTGGCTGCAGGGGGGGATTTATGGTGTATCCTCAGGTATCTGACCACGTGTGAGGTTTCCAAGACCTGTGCTGCCCGTGCGCTGTGCCTCCTGTTTGTCCATGGCCAGTGTCTGATCTCTGCTGCCATGCCTACACTCTCTTGGAATTCAGCTTTTCCTAAACAAGCTGGATGACAGGGGGGCTGTCAGCAGTTTCAGACAATAGACCAACTTAGGAGGTGATCCCCATGGATTTTGGAAGCTCTTTGTGCTCAGAAAAGGGCTGGCTTAAGCAGATCCGCTGCTCGCAGTGAACGGCTTAGCCAGACCAGGGATGTGTCAGTCAGAGATGTAAAACGAGGGGAAAAGAAAAGTGTGGATGGACAAAGGTGACGTCTTCCCGGCATCCAGACGGCTGAGCCTGGCTGGCAGCCAGCAGCCGCTTGTGCACAGCCTTTCTGCTGGTTTTTACTGGGAGCACTGTGTGTACCTGACACCCAGGCTTGTGAGGGCTCCGCCAGTGCCTGGAGCTTGGCTTGGACAAGCACTGTATGTCCTTCCTGCTTTTTAGGAGCGGGTTTAGATGGAGCTGACCCTCCTACAGGCAGGAGGGTGGATGGGCTAGGTGCTCTCTCGGGTGCCTGGGATACGCATAGGCAGCTCAGGCCTAAGCTGAGCCGTGTGTGATGAGGAGAGGGATGGAGTTAATGTTTCTTCCCAGACCAGGTAGCCCTGCATCCCGCGATGCTTCTGTCCTCCGTGAGCCGGCACGGTCCTGGACACAGGGTTGTAAATGCCTCTGCTGAGACCTGGGCTGCTGAGGGGAGACTTTCATACCCCTTCTGCTCACGGCTCATTGCTGAAAGCCTGGAGAAGGGAAGGCTCTGGGGAGCCCTTAGAGCCCCTTCCAGTGCCTGGGGGGGCTACAAGAAAGCTGTGGGGGACTTTTCCCAAGGGCAGGGAGTGACAGGACAAGGGGGAATGAGTTTAACCAGAAAGAGGGAGATTGAGATGGGACATCAGGAAGGAATTCTTCCTGCGGAGGGGGAGGAGGCACTGGGACAGGTTGCCCAGCGAAGCTGTGGATGCCCCATCCCTGGAAGTGTCCAAGGCCAGGCTGGATGAGGCTTGGAGCAACCTGGTCTAGTGGAAGGGGTCCCTGCCCATGGCAGGGGGGGGACTGGGTGGGCTTTAAGGTCCCTTCCAACCCAAACCATTCTGGGATTCATTCTGTGACAGCCCCCACCTCAGGGGCTTTGTCGAACCAGCCTCAGCAGAGACATCCTCCAGTGGGAGGCATTGGGTCGGGGAAAGTCGGAGCCCTGCCTCGTGTTTCCTGCCTGTGTGGAGCAGACCACCCGTGTTCGGGCATCCGTGGAGAGGGAGATGGTCATGGGCCACGGAGAGGTGTTTCCTTAGCGCTGCCGTCACGGCAGTCAGGAGTCAGCAGCGGGTGTTTTAATGAGGAGTCCGGATCAGGAATGATGCCTTTTTTTTTTGCCTCCTCAAGCGTGTCGGCATTCGGAGGGCAAATGGCACAGAGAACTTGTGGGCTTTTATAGAAAAGTGAGTAATGATAATGAGACACTTCTTCCTATATCTGTTAACGAGGAATGCGCCTCAAGCTTGTGCTTAATTAGAGGGTGCTGTCTCAAGCAATCTTCACAATAACGGAGCTGATGGCAAAGGCGGGAGGAGGTTGTTTATAGAAACCTGCTCCAAGTGAGTCATTCGCAGCGGCGTGAAATCTCGCCCGAAACGCGTCTCTCTCCTCGCGCGGAGCCAAGGTGTCGTGCTGCGGACGGGCTGATCCCAGCGACCGGCCCGATGGGCTTCGCGGCCGCGGCGATGGAGGCGGCTGTGAAAATCCAGCATCCCGTGATCGTATATCCCCATCTATAATCCCTGGGGTGAACATATGGAGCTGCAGCTTAAATCCACTTTGGTTTCTCATCCTCGTTAGGAGGCTGCTGGGCAACCTCCCTGCTTTGGGTAGGAACCATCTAATTTCCAGCTTGATGTCATTCCCATTTTATTTCCCCTCGAACTAACATTGATCTTTCATTTAAACAGCTCTTCCCCCGCCTTGATGTTCCCCTTCTGATGTATTTATGTCTGATGTATTTATAGGTGGCAGCGTTATCCCTTCCCAGCCGTTGTTTTGCTTCTCCAAGGCAGCCACGCTCCTTGGCTTCCTCCGCGCTTGCTCCCTGCTTATCCCAGACCTGTTTCAGTTGGAGCTTGTCAGCTTTGAGCATGGGAGCCCCAAGCTACCCAGCCTTGCACCCCTTCAAACCACAGAAGTGACATTGCATTTCAAGGATTTAAATTGTTTTCTTAGTGGAAATAAGTCATGAAGCTGCAGATGTGGTGGGATGTGGTGGCCATTAGTGAAAATAAGTTGCTTTTCCTCGAGGTTTGATGCTGACTTTCCTGCTAGTCCAGCTCTCGCTGAGTTATTTCTTTGTGTCCTGGTGCTGAGCAGTGGGACCGGGGTGGGCATCTCCCGTAATTGCTGCATGGTGCGAATCATCGTAGAATCCCAGAACGGTTTGGGTGGGAAGGGACCTTAAAGCCCACCCAGTCCCACCCCCTGCTATGGGCAGGGACACCTTCCACTAGACCAGGTTGCTCCAAGCCTCATCCAGCCTGGCCTTGGACACTGCCAGGGATGGGGCATCCACAGCTTCTCTGGGCAACCTGTCCCAGGGCCTCCCCACCCCCTGCGGGAAGAATTCCTTCCTGATGTCCCATCTCCATCTCCCTCTTTCCATTTAAACCCATCACCCCTTGTCCTGTCACTCCCTGCCCTTGGGAAAAGTGCCCCCCAGCTTCCTTGTAGCCCCTCCAGGCACTGGAAGGGGCTCTAAGGTCTCCCTGGAGCCTTCCCTTCTCCAGGCTGAACCCCCCAACTCTCCCAGCCTGTCGCCATGGCAGAGGGGCTCCAGCATCTTCATGGCCCTCCTCTTGCAGGGGCAGCCAAGCCTTGGGAAAATGCAACTGTGTCTATGAGCAAGTGGCAGAGACCTAAAATATCCTGTTGACAGAGCAAAGGGGCTCTGAGGCTGATTTTTTTTTCTGTTCTTGGCTGCTTTTTACAATTTCTGGCCCTTGCAGAAGTTTGAAAATGGATGCAGAGAGGGCAGCTGCCTCCAGCTGTTGGCAGATGTGAATTCTGTATTGCATCCAGTGCCGTCACCAGGCACAGTGGCACCACGCAGGGATGTTCCCTGAGGACAGAGGCAGGCAGGGCTCGCTGGGCTGGGAAAGCTGCCCTTGGAGCAGGGAGCTGAACCACGGGTGCTGCTGGCGTGGATAGGTGGGCTGGCAATCCCCGGGGTGCTGACGAGATCTTCCTGTTTGGTTGCCTGATGGCACGAAACGAGCTGCCATCCTTTGTGTGGGCTTGATACCTGCAGCCACGGGATGCGGAGAAGCCGTTTCCTTCCTTTATTTCACAATGCGTCTTGGGACGCTTGGGACGGTTCTCCTGGAGCTGCCGCGGGGAGCCCCGCTGCTGCTCCTCGCTCTGCATCCTGCCCTCGCCTCCGGTTGCACGTGGAGTTGCCATGAGCTTAAAAAAACACCTCACTTTGCGTGCTGCCTGGTACAGAGGTTTCTTATATAACAGCCCTGCATTTTTCTGGTGAGTAAGAGGAGTTTATCAGTTGGAGCCAGTCCCTGCACTCTGGGAACGGTTCCTGGCGGGGCTGAGCTGGTTCCCCCGCTTGCGCAGAGCCAGCTTTCGCAGTTGACGTTATTAATAGCAGCGGTTGTGTGCTAATCGGTGCCTGTGCGATGGGATGGACGGGCTGGCTTTGCCAGCTGTGGAGGGGCACCGGTGGCCCCTTTGCTGGCTGCTCTCCTGGCCGGGCTGGATGCCAGCAAATGCAGAAAGCAAAAAGTGAGAAAATCCCGCTAATTAAGGTGAGGTGCAGAAGGAGCAGCATGGGTGCAGAGGGTGCTGAGCACCCTAAGACATGCCGGGTGGACTGGTAACCCCTCGGAGGTAGGTTAGGTCCTCCCAGTTGGAAGAGGAACGTGGCATTCCTAATGCCTTGGCTCGGGACAGCTCGTCAGAGCGAGGTGGGATCGCTCAGCGCGACCGCAGAGCTTCGTGCCGCGCTGTCGTACGCAGTCGGGCTGCACCGTGGTGTAGCCTCTCCGGTGTCCTGGTGCTTGGAGGGTTGGGAAGTGTGTGCAGCTGAATGCTGCCGGGTCACGTCTGGGATCTTTCCCAAGGGCTCCTTTGTGTCTCTTGGCTGATTTCCGAGCCTGGAGGAGGGAATTTCTAGCAAGCAGCTTCCAAGATGGAATGCATGGGCATCCTTGTTCTCCCAGTGTTGCTGCATACCAGTTAACAGCCGGGGTGGTTGGGGGATCACTCGAACTGGAGCATCCTCTCCCTTTCCCAGCGTGCTGGTGCAGCACAGGAGCACAAAAGCAGCCAGCAGATTTCTCTGCCCAAAATCTTGGCAAGCAGCTGCTTATGCCCTTGCTCCATGTGTGAAGATAAAGTACGGGGCATGATGCTTGTCCCAGGCCAAGGGTAAACCTCAGCTGTTCACAGCACCCAGCACTGTTGGGTGGTTCAGCATGAAGATGCTCAGAGGGCTGGAGCCCCTCTGCTATGATGAAAGGCTGAGAGAGTTGGGCTTGTTCAGCCTGGAGAAGGGAAGGCTCCGGGGAGACCTTATTGCAGCCTTCCAGTGCCTGAAGGGGCTACAAGGGTGCTGGGGGGGACTTTTTACAAGGGCCTGTAGTGACAGGACAAGGGGTAATGGGTTTAAATTGAAAGTGGGGAGGGTTCGATTAGATATTGGGAAGGAATTCTTCCTGGAGAGGGTGGGGAGGCACTGGGCCAGGTTGCCCAGAGAAGCTGTGGATGCCCCATCCCTGGAAGTGTCCAAGGCCAGGCTGGATGAGGCTTGGAGCAACCTGGTCTAGTGGAAGGTGTCCCTGCCCATGGCAGGGCGTGGCACTGGGTGGTCTTTAAGGTCCCTTCCCACCCAAACCATTCCATGATGATTCTGTGATTCTGTGATACAGGCTGAATGCTCTGTATGGTCCATCCAGGAGCTGATGCTTTGGATTTTGTGGCAGCTCTTGTGCTATTGATGTTGTATTTATTTTTCCCTTTTTCAAAGCAAACCCCGTCAGCATGACTGGATGAGCTGAGGTTCCCCCTTCTTGCCCGATCCTTTATTTCCATCTCTTCGTGAAGAAGTTTTAGAATTCAGAGGAAAGCTTGAAAATGTGTTTATCCTTTCTTCCTCTTTAATTCTCTCCCTGAAAGCTTAAAAGCCCGATCAGTTGGTCAGCTGGGATTTCTGGCAAGCTCCGTGCCTGTTGGCCACCCTGGAAGGGAGCGATGGGACCTCATGCTGCAGGCAAGATCTGGGATGTGGTTAAGCACCTGCTTTCATTTGGTTTCTCCACCGGCTTTTCCAAGGCTGTTTTCACCCCTGCAGCAGCATTTGGGAAATGGTGGCCAGGTTTTGTGCCGTCTGGGAGGATGGAGAGAAGTCGAGGGCGAATTTATCTCCTGTTACTAGTGTGTGCTGCATATTAGGGATCCCTAACTCGGAGCATTGTAGCACCTCTAAATTCCCTTTACAGGCACCGCTGGGGCTTGCGGTGAGGTTTGCAGCGCTCACAGCTTGGGCTTGGGTGCTGCTGGAGCTCGGTGGGACTGTGTGGTGCCACGTCCCTGCTTGGGGAACTTGTGTCTGAAACTGAGCAGCCCGAATTGTCATCCCGAGCACACGCCAAGCCCTGTGTCACGCTGCTGGAGCACACGTTTCCTGGTTTAGAGAAGACTTTTTAAGAATATTTTTGCTGTCGTGCCCTCTGGGCTCACCCCCTTCTTTCTCCTCTCCCAGTTTGTGAAGTTTGCCAACATCGAGGAGGACACCCCATCTTATCACCGCAGCTACGACTTCTTTGTCTCCCGCTTCAGCGAGATGTGTCACTCCAGCCACGACGACATGGACATCCGGACCAAGTGAGTGTCGCCGGCGGGGTGACCCTGGTCGAACGCCTCTGGGGGGGGCTTCCCTGTGGCCCTCAGCCTCTGCCTTTCCTGGGGAAGCACCTGCTTTTGGGAACAGGCTGGATGCAGGCTGCACAGACCGATGGCTTTGTGCCGTGATGGAGATGCGGTGATGCCCCAGAGCTGGGGGTGCGCTCAGGCTGTGGTTTTTTACCCTCATTTTACCAAGCACTGAACCCTGCTGACTCCATGGCAGGATGAAACAGGAGCCTAGAAGACACAGTGCAGCATGTCTCCAGCCTCCGTTGCCGTGTGGGGTGTTCTGTGCAGTGTTACGCGTGTGTGAGAGGAGTTGGTTCGCGTCTGCTGTCCTGAGAGCAGCGCAGTTCTGCTCGCTCTGACCACAGCTGACAGCAGGACAAGGGACAAACGTGTCCTCAGGCTTCCAACTGCTCTTCTTTGGGCAAAATGTGAGCAGGTGACACTTCCACTTTGCCCATCACAGGGCTGCCTCAGTGCATCTTTAGGTGAGGAATGCTTTTGCTCCAGGGCTGCAGCCTGCAGACAGCTGGAGCTCGGAGCAGGAGGCATGGAAGTGATCCTGGCCCCAAAATGAAGGATGGTGACGCTGGGAAGAGCCCCCCCCCGACTCTTACCAGAATGAATGTTCACTCAACAACTGCCTCCTGCAGCCACATGGTCTGTTATTTTCCACGTTTAAAGGTGGTTACATCTCTCCAGACTGCACTGAGGACTGATTCGCTTTGCTGGGATGGGAAATGTACCCCGGGGGGGATTAATTATGACTAAAGCAGACAGATTAATGTTGTTTACTGCTGCCAAGGCCAGGCCTGTTGGCGCTGTATTTAAAAAGGCCCTGTGAGACACGGATGGCATAGCACCTGTGGGAAGCTCTGGGCAGGGAACCGCTGCTGCCAGGCACTAGTTTTAAATAAAGCCCAGATGTCAAGGCAGCGTTTCAGCTCGTCGTGTGGGTGCTGTTCCCAGAGCTGCTGCACCAGGGACCTGTTGCCTTGCAGAGGGGTGAACCCCTGAGGCTTGCCAATCCTCACGCAGGCTTGTCTCCAAGGACCAGGTTGCCTCCTTTTAATGCTGCTGATTCAGGGTTTTGGTTTTTTTTTTTTTTCCTTAATAAGGAAGTAATGCAGAAGATTCGTTATTTCCACTTGACCTTCAGGGCACCGGTGACGCTGGCTACATTGCACTGGAGACTGGAAGAGAGAAATTTGGCAGCTCCTGTAATTAAAAAGGAGCACATTGCTTTCCTGGGGCCTTGGTCTTGCTCACTGTCTCCTTGCTGGAGAATTGTGTCTCGGGCAGATTATTGCCTTGATTAGATTTGCAAAACGTGTTAGGGAGGCCTCAGAGGAGGTTATTTAATGCATTTATTTCTGCAGATAAGTATGTTCTGTCTTTCTCTGGCATTAGCAGAGGGTGTTGAGGAACTGGTTTCGGACCCGGGAATCCTGCTGTGTAGGGAGTTTTTTAACGATGACTTTATTGACCTAGGTTTCCCTAATATCCATGTTCCCTGTGGGTGCAGCTCATCTCTGCAGCTGCTGGGAATGGCCAAAATGGGAAAACCCTCCATGCATGCCACAGCCAGAGAATGGAGACCTCCCAGGTCCAAACCAAATCCTTCGGAGGGGCTAGGCTTGCCGATGCCACCTCTCCATCCCGGGTGGCACGTGGCTGCTGCTTGCCCAGGGGCCTCCCGGGAAAAACAGAGGATGGGAACCAGCTGCTGCTGCCAGGATGATTTTAGCTGGTTCAGAACCCTTCCCACTCGCATCTGTCAGGCTGTGGAAAGCCACGTCTCTCTGGGATGTGAGGCAGAAGGATTGCCCTGGGATATACCAGGCTTGGAGCTGGGAACTGGGGCATGGCCTGCATGAAC
Source organism: Eurypyga helias (assembly GCF_000690775.1). Lineage (NCBI taxonomy): Eukaryota > Metazoa > Chordata > Aves > Eurypygiformes > Eurypygidae > Eurypyga > Eurypyga helias. Next base: position 25,581 of record NW_010258807.1, read on the forward strand.
TCCTCCAGTGGCGCGGAAATCGGTGTCTTCTCTCCAACTTCTTGCGCAGCTTCACACGTGTATGTGTATATAAATGTAAAACAGTGGATTCTATATAGATACGTAGCATTTTGCTGTTGATTTGTTCCTCAGGATCCGTATGTCCGGAATTAAAGGCCTGCAAGGAGTCGTGAGGAAGACAGTGAACGATGAACTCCAAGCCAACATCTGGGACCCACAGCACATGGACAAGATCGTGCCCTCGCTGCTCTTCAACTTACAGCACGTCGAGGAGACGGAAAGGTGAGCGCTCGCTGCTGTCATCACCCACCTGCTCCGCAAGCGGCTTCGGGGCGACGGGGCTGCTGCCGGGCAGAGGCTGATTTATGCCTGCAGCTCACGGAAAAAGGCGGCGAGAGGTGGCAGGAGCTCTGCGTGTCACCTGGAGCTGCCAAGATTGTTGCTGTCTTGGCCGCTGCACGACGCCGTGGCTCCCGTGGAGCTCTCTGCGCTGTCCCTGCAGTTAAGGCACGCTGTCTGCAAGGGCTCTGAGCTGCCCCTTCAGTGGGCTGACCTCCGTGAAAAAAAACTGAAATGCTACCAAGGTAGTTATTTTAAAGCCAGGTTAAAGGAATCCCAGGAACTGAAATACGCCTTTGCTCGCTGTCCCTCCGTTCTTCTGGCGTAACCCCCCGCCGGCTGCCTGCTTGCCACCAGCTGGGTGTTTCAAGGGGAGTTGCTTCGCTGAGAAGCGCAGAGCAGAGAAGCAGGCATGAAATCCTCCTGGGATTTTCCTTTTGAAGGTTCAGAGAGATGTATCAGCCCTGGGAAGTTGGCTTTTGGCCAGGTGCCTTTTCCTTTTTTTATGGTAAACTGAAGCAAAAGGTGGGAAAGAGCATTCATGGTCTTTGTGTGATGGCCAGCAAGCTGGAGTGTGGAAAAAGGGGATGGAGTGTGTTCAGGGGGACTTGAGCCAGGCCGTGACTGCTTTGCTTTCCCTTCCCTGGGAGGCTGTATCCACGCTGGAGGATGTTATGTCCTGTGTCCTCACCGATAAGAACCTTCCCCCTCCAGCACTGAACACCGTGATCGTCCTCCCGGTCGCAGGGATGCGGGGGCTGTCCCTGCTGCCTGACACAGCCTGGCGCTGTGAGCGGGGCCATCCTGGCACATCCCCCTCCCCTGCAATCCCTGCACCCATGCTGTGCTCTGATCTGGCTAAAATCCAGCACTGTTGTATCACTGGGCTCTGCTGGGATGGAGCTGCTCCGTCTGACTGGCAGGGTGACGTTTGGCTGCTGCGGGATGGCTGCGGGCTACAGGAGAGGTAGCCCCTGGCCCCGTGCGGGTAGACACCACAACTATTTTGTCCCAACCCTTCCTGGCTGGGTTCTGTGCCTCTTCTCCCCCACTGCTGCCGCACACTCAGCGCCGCTCTCATCGCCCTCCTCTGCTTTCGCAGCCGCTCCCCCTCCCCGCTGCAAGCCACCGAGAAGGAGAAGGAGAGTCCTACGGAGCTGGCGGAGAGGTGTCTGCGGGAGCTGCTGGGCCGAGCGGCGTACGGCAACATCAAGAACGCCATCAAACCCGTCCTCATGTAAGTCGTGCATCCCTCGGGTTTGGCACAAGGGAAACTGAGGCATGGGGAAACAGCCAAGGCAGGAGCTGGGGCGAAGGCGTGGGCTCCTCTGGCTTCCCGCAGCATGGTACTGCAGACGGAGACTGGATTTCAGGCTGAGCTCTCATTTTCGGATGCAACAAGAAAGATGGCATCGGACAGATAGTTGTCGCTGAGAAAAGTCACCCCAGAGAGGAGTGTGTCCCTGCCCTCTCCTGCTTCTGCCATCCCTGGTGCTTGGTGCTGCTTTGCACGGTTTGGGGGACCGATAGTTACTTTTCTCCTCCGCTTCCATCTCTTCTCCAGCCACCTGGATAACCACTCGCTCTGGGAGCCAAAGATCTTCGCTACCTGCTGCTTCAGGATCATCATGTACTCGATCCAGGTGGGGAGCTGGCGGGACTCTGGCTGGTGGCACTGGCTGGGGACACACGTGCATGCTTGGGAGCGCCCGCATCTGCCTCCACGGCTGGGCTGAGTCAGAGCCGCCGCATTGCCGCATCCCGACCGTGCTGTCTGAGGCTCGGCCTCCAAACAGACCCCAGCATGGGCTGGAGACAGGCACGGTTGGGGTGTCCGTGCGGGCTGGGGTCCCCAAGGGTCTGCAGGGAAATGGCTGATAGGCGCTAGCCTGGCTGTGTGCCAGCTCTGTGTGTTTTAGGGTGCTGCTCATGGAGCTTTTATCTCAGTCCCGGGAATGATTCCCTCCGTCTCCGTGAAAAGCAAAGCCCTGCTGAATCAGACAGGCTAGTAACGTGCTGTGAAACGCTCCGAAGGAAGCAGTTGGGCTCTGATGGAAAGCTGCCTCTTTCCAGATTGCTGCTGTGTAAATCAATCCCAGCTCATCGTCCCTGTGGAAAAGGAGAGGGGCTGTCTGGGGTGAAACGTGCCCTGGGCAAACCAGGCGTCGCAGCAGCACCTGCACCCCAGCATCCCCATCCTTAGACATAGGGATATGGAGAGACAGACCCTGCCAGGCTTTTCCCTTCTCACGGGGGGCCATGGAAATGCAGTTTAGGTAAACCCCAAAGTGATAGGAACAGGTCCATCCTTTCTTTTTTCATGTAGATCTCCGTGTTTGTGCGGGTCCCTGCATGCTGTTGGGCATGGTGCTGCCTTCCCACCCTGCTGAGGCTGTCCCAGACCTGCTGCCCCCGGGGGGTTGCTTCGCTGTTGAACTCAGCCAAGCCACAGCTCTGCTTGGAGAATTCTGACAGTGAGAAGCAGATCGCCGCCTCCTGCTCTCGTTTCTTGGTTTTAATCCTGTAAACTGCCTAAAACCCTTTACAGTGCTACTAGATTTTATAAAATCCTGTTAATGCGTATTGGAGGTATAAGGTCACAATAACTCAGCAGGAGCCTTTTGAAGTATCGACATGTTTGGGGAAACCCTGGTAAAAATCAAATCCTTTCTCCCTGAAATCCCCAGGATTAATTGTCACAATTTCCTTACAGCTGTACAGCTCTTTAGATAGTTTTTTCCTGTGCAAATTGCTGCAAGTTTCTGCTCAGTCATGTAAAACAGGTTTTTTCCAGGTGCATCCAGAGCTCTCTTGGAAACAACCAGGCAGGGACTGGGCACCTGTGCAGGATTCATCCCCAGCAGCCTGTGGGTTACAGAAACGGACCGTCACCTGGTGCACGCAGCACCCATGCTGACGTTCATGCTCTTTTCCCAGCCGCAGCACTCCCATCTCGTCATCCAGCAGCTCTTGGGGCACCTGGATGCCAACAGCAAGAGCGCGGCCACCGTGCGTGCGGGCATCGTGGAGGTCCTCTCGGAGGCAGCGGTGATCGCAGCCTCCGGATCTGTTGGTAAGTGGATAAATTCATCCTCCCTGTCTATCTCTTCGCCCTTTTAGTGCAGTGGGAACAAATTGGTGCCAGAGGTTTGGGCTGCGCCTGTGCCTGGGTGTAAGTTGGTGATGAGGGATTCAGTCTGGAGCATCCAGGAATGCTGGGAATTTTCTGTGCCATTTCGGTGCTCCCAAGCGCAACACCCATGGCCGTGGGCAGCCACCTAAACCCAGAGGGTGGAATGCGCTACCAGCCTTTGCCTTGGTGACAGGGGCAAAGGGATTTTTCAAGGGCTTGCTGCGAATATGCTGAGCTGACCGTGCTCCTGCAAGGACATTTCTCTCCTGTCCTGACCGTGTGGGGGTTAAAAGTCACTGTGTATCTGGCCAAACTGTTTTCCAGCCTGTTTATGGGATGATGGGATGCACAAACCATGCTGTCCTGGAGGAAACTACAGCCTCCGTCTCTGCGGGGAAAGCTCCCGCTCTCCTCTGGTGATGCTCCACCCCTCTCGCCATCCCAGGTCCCACGGTGCTGGAGGTGTTTAACACCCTGCTGAGGCAGCTGCGGCTCAGCATTGACTACGCGCTGACGGGGAGCTACGATTGCGCTGCTGGGGTCAGCACCAAGATCATCAAGGAGCACGAGGAGAGAATGTTCCAGGAGGCCGTCATTAAAACCATAGGTGGGGTGTCCCGCGGTGCCCGGCGCAGGCGGCTGTGCTGGTGACCGGCCCCTTGTGCGTTGGGTTTCCGCTCTGCATGTCTCCAGGGTGAAATAGAGTCCCCTGCATCCTAAAAGCGGCGATGGGAAATGGGATTTTTCTGTTCCGACACGCAGCGAGTGAGGCGCTGGGTTATCGGCAGGTGGCATTGCAACCCCAGCTGTCCCCTGCAGAGCTGCTGTGTGCAGACAGTCCTTGTTTCTCCTGCACAGGAGACCCTGAGGAAGGGGAGGCGGGAAAGAGGG
>NW_010258807.1:29995-32263 GCF_000690775.1 Eurypyga helias
CAGAAAAGGAAGAGGTAGAGGCAGGGGTAGGCATTGCTCAGCCTCACCCTGCCTGGGCCTGGCACTGCCCACCCGGGAGGTGTTTTGATGGGTCTTGAATCACCCTGAAGGTAAAGCTGCCAGCGGGTACCAAATCCAGGAGGGCCTTGTCCTATCCTGGAACCTATGTGGGTTCTGGCAGGTGGACAGATTCCATGGCATTGGGTGCTTCTGGGGGGTGGTGGGCTTCACCTCGCACACTACCAGCACGCTCTTATCCCCGCAGGGTCCTTTGCCAGCACGCTGCCCACCTACCAGCAGTCTGAGGTGATGGTTTTCATCATGAACAAGGTGCCACTGCCCTCCTCGCAGCAATCCATCGAGGCCGGCAAAGCTGGGTGAGAACGGATGCCTTCCTCCCTCCTCTTGCTCCTTCCACCCTGCTCTCCCTGCCTCTCTCCTGTGTGCGGTGCTGTAAGTCTTTGAACGCGGGGCTGAAACTCTTCCCACACTGAGGTGGCCTTTGGGGACAGAGGGGGACGTGGGCACGTTATTGGAAAGACTGAGCATTGAAAGCTTCCACCAAAGGGCAAGGGAAGCTGAGCAATGTGTGATCTTTGGTGAAAATGCTTCGGTGTCTGCTGCAAATGTGATGCCCAGGGCCTCTTGAAACACTGGAGCGTCACGGAGGAGGATGTTTGCAGGTGGTGGGGCTGCGGTTGCGTCCCGTTTTGGTTGGAAAAGACCTTGAAAACCACCCAGTCCCACCGTTACCCCAGCACTGCCCCGCCCCCCACTAACCATGTCCCTGAGCCCCACATCCACACGGCTCTGAAACCCCTCCTGGGGTGGGGACTCCCCCCTCCCTGGGCAGCTCTTTCCAACCCTGACAGCCCTTTCCGGGAAGGGATTTCCCCAATATCCAACCTAAACCGCCCCTGGCACAACTTGAGGCCGTTTCCTCTTGTCCCATCACTTGTCCCTTGGGAGAAGAGACCGACCCCCCCTCTCTGCACCCCCCTTTCAGGGAGCTGTAGGGAGCGATAAGGTCTCCCTGAGCCTCCTCTTCTCCAGGCTGAACCCCCCAGCTCCCCCAGCCACTCCTCACAGGAATTGTGCTCCAGCCCCTTCCCCAGCTCCGTTCCCTTCTCCGCACACGCTCCAGCCCCTCAGGGTCTTTTTTGCCATGAGGGGTCCAAAACTGACCCCGGGATTCAAAGTCTGATTCAAAGTCTCCATTTCTTTGGGTACCTGCTGAGATTCAGCTCTCAGGACCTCAATCCTAGAGTGTCATCCAAAACTAGCCAGCAACTAAAAATAATATTCCAGGGAGTGACTTGCAATGTCTTAGGGCAACGAGGTGGCTGCTGGTGAGGGAGGGCTGCCCGTGGCTTTTGACAAGCTCGTGTGTGGCTTTGTGGGACTGGCTGCTCAATCCTGCCTCCCCTCCCGCGGCGGCACGCAGCCCCTCTGAGCTGCCTCCGAGCTTTTATTAAGGCTGAGCACGAGGTGGTATTTATACCCAGCGGTGGAGGAGGAGAAGGGAAAACACCCAAACAACATAATTGCTTAAGAAGTGTGGGAACAGACCATGAGAGCTATTTGGAGCGAGGGTGTCGGCGCTGAGACATGAAGGTAGGGAGCAAACAGATTTTCATGCTATATTTATCTTCAGAGTACGGTCAGGCTCTTCCCACTTGTCTCTGGTGGGAGAGAGACTTTGCCGGCGGATAGGAGACACGCTCTGCTCCTCGCTCACATGGGGGTAGTTCCCAACGCCTGCATCGAGTCCCGGTTCACGCTGTAGGAGACCCGCTGGGTGCTGGGTGCCGTTTGGCCAGGGCAGGAGCCGAATGGGGATCGTAGCCCCGGGGTGGCAGTCACCACGCTGGCTGTGTCGGGCTGTTTGTCACTGCCCCTCTATCAGCTCATGAACTTCCTCTGGGAGAGCTTTTTAATTACATCTGATGCCACGTGAAGGGTGGTGCTTGCTCTGGGTGCGTAGGTGAACCGGGGGTTTGTGGAGGAGCTGCAGCCTGCAGTTAAGCTTCCAGGGATGCGGTGTAGCTCAGTCCCTGGGCAGAGGTAGGCAGCACAGGCAACATGTCATGGGTGAGGGGACAGCCTGGGAAACCCTGTGTGCCCTTCCAGTACAGGGCTAGGAAAGACTGAGTTCAGACAGTAGAGAATTCAAGATTCACGCTTTTTTGCATTAAAAACCCACATGTGGCTGAAGTGGAAGCATGGCTCTTGGTGGCTTTGAAAGAATCATAGGATCACAGAACGGTT
>NW_010258808.1:0-6572 GCF_000690775.1 Eurypyga helias
TGGAGGAGGAGGAGGAGGGGAAGGTACCACTGCCCCGGGAAGGAGGGAGAGCCGCCAGCAGAGCGTCCCGGTGGCACGCGTCGTGCCCCGTGGAACTGGCGCTGTGGAGGCTGCGGTGCGGCCCGGGAGAAGGGCCGTGGTTCCTCAGGCCAAGTGCTGCTCTCTCTTTCTAGAAAAGGCAGAAGGAGATGCCCTGTGCGACCGCGAAAAGGCTGAAACGGGAGGCCAGGCCCTCGGAGGGGACAGAAAGGTCTCTGGGACAAGGCAGTAAGGAAGAGGGCATGTTCCAGGTACGGAGGGCAGGGAGCCACTCTAGGAACAGGTCTGCCCTTTGTACAGGTCTCCCCTCTTTTAGTGGGGAGTTTCTGGGGTGCCCCCTGTTCCTTCACCACCCTGGCGCTCTGGGTGACCCCACGGGCCCGGTGGGCTGAGGAGCGGCTGCTCGTGGGCTGGTTTAACACAGGCTCTGTCGTCGCAGATTGGGAAGACGCGTTACGTCAGAGTGTCCTGCTTCAAGGGGAAGGTCCTCGTGGATATCAGGGAGTTCTACGCTGACAAGGAGGGCAACTGGAAACCAGGCAGGAAAGGTAGAACCGTGTTTGCTGGGTGTTGGCCAGGGGCTGTGCTGGCCCCTCCGCCTCGGCTGCTGGCCCTCCAGTTCTGGCTTAGCCTCTCCCCACGCTGTGGCTCTGGAGAGCTGAGCAAACCACACTGGAAGGTTCAGCACTTTCTCAGCCTGGGTGGCAAAACCTGCAGAATAGGGCAAAGAATGAGGGATTGGAGCCTCTGGTGAGATCTGGAGCTTGGCACTGTGAGGCAGTGCAGGAAGCTGCTGAGAAGGACTCTTGGTGCCACCTTTGGTCAGCAGTCCTTTCTCTGGCTGCTGTCAGGGGCAGAGCTGCGAGGGGAGGGAGGGGAGGCTGAAAACACTGGCTCTGATGTTGCTGCCTGGTGTCCTTGTGCTGCTAGCTAACAAACCTCCGTTTGGGTACTGGTGCTGCCCAGGGTGAGAAGGTGACATTTTTGCCCCTCATCTGTCATGGTGGAGCTGTGCTCGGTAGGGAGAGCCTCCCAGAAGTAAATCCATCCTTCCCTGGATAGGTGAGGAAAGGAAGGTTAAGGCCCTCTGGATCCCTCCCAAGACATTCCAGTGCTGCTGTGTTAGGTGTTCCTTACCCTTTTGGCAAGGTGTTTGACGGTGCGATCCAGTGGCACAACTTGGGTGGCCCATCACGGCAGCACTGGCAGAGGCAGCTGGGCAAGGGGAGACACATTGTTCTCCAGAGCTCTTCAACTGCTGAGTCAACACCCAACTTGGGCCTTTCGCTTCAGGGTTTTGACAGTGAGTTGCCAGCTTGCCTGGTCATTCACGGGCCCTGGGCTCTTCACCTGCGCAGGAAAGGTTCAGTCAACGTGGGGTTTCTTGAGGAGCCTTCTGGTCCTTGCTATAGATTTTTGTGTCAGGGCAGATAAATTTGTTTCAGCTTGGTTTGCTTCTAACCGCTAAGCATAGTTTTCCTTCCAGAAATTAATTTCCTTCTGAGAATTAACAAGTGTAAATTACTCACTTAGAAGGAACTGTGTGCCCTGTAATGGAAACGGGAGGCAAAGCCCTCAAGCTTTGCTATGCCACAGGGGGCAGAGCGGGAAGGGAGGGTTGTGGACAACTTCTAGGCTGGAAAAACGACACCTGCAACATAAGACAGATCTGTCAGTTAAAACAGAGATCACGAAGAAATGCTTTTTCATTTAAATACTGCCTCTGCTGGTTTTCTTAGGAGTTCCTGGCCTCTGATCTTTCTCTAGAGAATTTAATAACGCTTGGGCCCTAGTTTTTTAACACAATTCTTAACAAAGCCAAAAGGAACGAGTTGACAACATCTGGCTGGAACCCACACAGCAATTGTGTTACCGCGTTTGTTTTGTAAGGGAGAGGGACTGGACATCAAGACCTTATCTCTGCTGGATCTCGGAGCCACGCTGGTGATTTCGTGTTAGCAGTAGCTTTGGGGTTTTTTAAATCGAGCTAGAGCTGGCATTTCCTTTGGGCAGTTCAGAGGACGGTGGCCTAACTGCTGCGTGGAGTAAGGTTCTCCTAGAATTTCTTCCCAGTTCGTATCAGTGGAAATTTGTTCTAGGGAATAGACTGTAAGGGGCTGTGGGAGGCAGTTTAAGCTTACATTCCGATACGGTGTTTCTGTGATAGCACTGGGTACTTCCCGATGGATGCTGAAGCGCTGGCACAGCTGCCGTGCTTGAAGGCTGCTCCTGGTTCTCGTGTGTGCCTCTACCTCAGATTCCAACCTTCCTTTCTGTAGCTCAGGAGGAGACGTGGTGTGTTACTTGATGCTTACCCCTTGCCTCTGAAACCTCTCCTGCTGCCCCTAGGAATTGCCCTGTCTGCAGAGCAGTGGAACCAGCTGAAGGAGATCATTCCCGAGATCGATGCTGCAGTCAAGAAATTGTAAGATGGAGAATCTTGGACACCTTTGATCTGTTTCCTTAAGTGCACTGGTAACTGTAAAACCAAGGATTCTCGCCTGGAGCGCACCTTTCTGGGGTTCCCTCACCGGGGTTGTGGTCATGCTGAAAAGACCAGAGACACTCTGTTTTTAAGAAGTAGCTTGTAATGAGCTCCCGGAACGAGAGCCAGTGCTGTGAGGTGAGACACCAGCACTGCTGGTCTCTGGCAGACTTGAGGTCTGTGGTGGTGACAGACATGATCCCAGTGATCCCAGACTGGCTTTCCAGGGGTAGGGGGCTCCAGCCTGCCTTGTGGGGTGCTTTAACTGCTCTGCCTCTGTTACTGTCTTCCACCTGGTTGACTGTCGAGTAAGATGGTTTGTACCCCGTGTGGCATCCTCTGTGTTCTTCCACGTGTCAGCCTGGCCGTTTCAAGTACTTTCTCTGTTGGTGAGAGTTGTTGGGTGTTTTGGGGGCAGAGTTGAGTGAAGAAAGGGATTATTATGCTTTAGCAGCTGGTTTGTCTGTAGAAGGTGAATATGCACAATAAAAGTGTTTGCATTATAAAAAGGAGAGGCACGGTGTTTCACAGGCTGGCGCCTCAACGCCCCGTTTCAGGCACCCTTCTTGGTAGGCTGCTGTTGGGTTTCCCTTTCAGGAGAGTGCTCAGCAGTGGGTATGCTCAGGGTGTGTTCCAGTAATCCTGCTGTACAGCAGCAGTCAGACAGCGGCCTACTCCAGGTCATGGGAAGAGCAAGCTAGAACGTGAATCATTCAAAGGGACTGGTAATTAGGGGCCTGTTAAATAGAGGGAAAATTAAAGGCCTAAGGAGGAAAAAGAATATTACTTTCCCTGTGGCAGAGAAAAATGACAAGCTATGGCAAGAGTGGAGAGAGGATATTTTATGCTTGAGCTCTAAATGGATCCCACTCCGGGATCAGCTGCGGCAGGCACAGCCTTCCTCAGCAAGACTTTTCAACAGCTTGCGTCTTCCATCTATTTTTGGTTTTTCTCCTGCCCTGGTTTCCATAGTATCTGAATGCTTCAAGCTCTTAAACACATCTGACACTTGCAACACCTTGGTGAAGTGGGAGGTACCAAGGCCCCTGCTCCGTAGAGGTGCTGGGGCTGCAACAGCTCGGGGTGGTGTGGAAGATACTGAGGTGGAGCAGTGAATTGGAACGAGGCTTTCCTAAATGCTGAATTTGGAACTGCTGGATTAACCTTTCACTAGGGATAGCAGGAAGGGGAAAAAAAACCCCAATCTTTCTTCATAAAACTGTCTCTTAAAAAATTGCGAAGGGCTTGGTGCTGTAGCTGCTTGGAGCAGGGGTGATGGGCAGACTTGATGGCTGAGGCATTCCCCTCTAATCCTGTCTTGAGCTGTTCTTCAGTCCAGTGTCTCATTTCTTCGTTTCAAGTCAGTGAGAGAGAGCATGAGGCTGCTAGACCGAAGCCAGATTGCTTGTGCTGTGAGCTTATTCCCGTGGAATATTTATAACATAGTGTCTCAATACAGTGTTGGGAGACTAAAGGTAATGGGAAGGTAGAGAAATTACAGACAAGGAAGAGGCGAAGGAGAAGCAGATGACGTGGGAATGAACCCGAGATGCTGGGGTGCTCAGTCCTGGGGTACCCAGACTACAGCGCGTGACAAACCGGCCATCTCTGTGCATGAGGCATGCTGCAGGGGTGTGGTGGGGGGCAGAGGGAGAAGCCGGATAAATCACAACTTACATCTTTGCTGATTAAAACCAGGTCCAAGCTGAACTCGATCAGCTGAATTGAGTATTGCAGGGCTCTGGGGCTGACGAGTGGCCTCCCCTGAATTGGGAAAGGAGGGCCACATTCCAGTGTTTTCTGACTAGCTTTTTTCCAAGTGTTGGAAGGAGCGGTTTGCAAACAACCCAAACCTTTTGTGTAACAGGCAACACGACACATGCCTTTTTTTTTTTTTTTTTAATCCTCAAAGAACAGCTGCTCTTGATCAGAAAGATATCTGGAATCTTTGATGTTCATTTCCAACCTGCCCACGGTTATAGACAACTTCCAGCCATAAAATCCACAACCCTTAATTTTTGGTTTGATGCAAAGTTAGTTTTACCAAAATATTAAAAACCAGACCCTAATCATAAATCGGTTGGGATAACATGTACCCACTGGAAGGTAAACAGCAAGGCCTTGGTAAACACGAGCAGCTGAAAGCTTACAGCAAGTCGTACTCTCTACACGGTGGGGGAGTTTTTCTGGTAAGCTCCTAATCTGGCTGCCTCGGAGCTGTTTCCTCTGCAGAACCTTTTGCTCCAGACCAGAAACAATCACACTGCAGGAGTGAGATAGGATATTGTTGCTTGGGTATTTTCTGCCAGGACCGTCTTAACTCATCCTTTGGCTCTTCTCCCTGGGGAGCAAATAGGTAAGGGAAGGCTGATTGTTTGGAAGGATCCTTGAAAGATCCCATTTTCTTTTTTCTTTTCCCCCCTCTTTTCTGGGCTGCTGTGAGGATTTCCTGCCTCAAGTGCTGTCTCCTAGGAGATGTAGAAATTCAGAGCTCCAGCTTGTATTTTCTCCATTCCTCCATGCCTTAAGGAGAGGAAGGAAAGGGCAGGTACTCCTAATGCAAAGTGTATCCCACTGTCCTGTGTCCTTTGAGCCCTTCTCAAATTTGGGTCACTGGAGTTGCACTTCTTCACCTTTACCTTAAGCTGCCCCTGTCTAAATCCAATCGCTCACGTGCTGCAAGAAGCCAGGGAGGTCCAGGCGTGTTTAAAGAAGACACCTTGGGTGTTTTCACTAAAATGTCTCTGCAGAAGAGAAACTTCCTGGGCACACGATGTGCTTTTCACGTTTCTGTTTTGAAGCAGCATCTCGGGTTTGGGCAGAATCTGTCCCTTCATCCTCTGGATCTGAGCTCTGCCGTGCCCCTTCGAGCTCTCCCTCGCAGCCGCCTCAGCGACAGATGCAACATGTTTCTTCTTCATCTGCGACGGTGACCTGTCACTTCCCTTTTTCACTCTCTCTTGGTGCAACGACTCTTTTATCTACCCCTTAATCCCGTTACTGTGGTATAGAATTCTCTGATTGACAGCTGTTCTGTTTCTCATTTACCCGCAGTATTTTCATGTCTGTTTTTCTCTGCTGCAGTTGGGGTGACTATAGTATGTCCATGCATGGGCTGCAAAAGATACTGGATGTAGCTTTCCCTCCAAACAGGCATTTTCTCCTTGAGGCACTGGGTCGCTCGAGCTGTAGCATAAGCCCAGCGTAGCCTGTGCCGCAGCAGCTGCCGTGACAGGCTGGGCGTGGATAGGTGCTTGAAAACATCACTTGCTGAACATGATTCATCCAAGGTGAGGTTTGCTGCTGTTGTGAGAAAGGTCTCGTGGTTTTAAGACTGACTTATCTCTTTGTAGCTTTTCAAAATAACATCAGCCCGACTTGTCACAGGCTTCCCAGCTGGTGCATCTGTGGCTTCCACGTAGGTGGCAGAACCCTGGCAGTCTCTCCCAGAGATGGAAGTTTGACCAGTCCGGGGAGCTCTGTTTTCTGAGGGTGAATTTTAGGAGTGGTACCACCCTCAAACACAAGGCAGCACTACAGCGAAGGTCTTTAGACACCTTGCAATGGCCCCTGGGTTCAGGCCAGGCCTCAAAAAAACTGCGGGCGTTTGAGTCCAGTTCAGTGAAAATTCTGGATGTGAATTCCAGGCTTTGAGCTTGCTGGCCCTTAGTGTCCTGGCAGCCCCGCACACGGATGGGGATGATAGCCAGGGCTGGAGAATAAGGGTACAGAACGGTAGCTTGGAGAAGGGTTGAGATTCTCTGGTGAGCGCAGGAGAGACGAGGAATAACTGCACGTTGCTTTCCTGATGAGGGCCAGCACGTGCCTCTGGTCCTGCAGGGGCATCTGTCACCCTCGCCGTGATTTCAGCCTGGGAGCCAGGCGGGTGCTCATACACAAACAGTTCTCTCGAGTCCTCCGTCTGCTCCGTAGGGTCGGGAAAGCTTCTAGCAGAGAGATTAAGCAAGGGGAAGGGAGGCTGGGCTGTGCCTGCACCACAGTGCTTTGTAAAGCCTCAGGCCTGGCATGCCGGGGGCTGCCAACGCCC
>NW_010258809.1:0-19394 GCF_000690775.1 Eurypyga helias
TAAACAATTCTATGATTCTGTGATCACCCCCTTACTGGGCACTGGTGAGCCTTGAGAAAAGGAGGCTCAGGTGAGACCTTACTGCTCTATACAACTACCTGAAAGGATGTTGCTTTTGGTCTCTTCTTCCAACTAACAGGTGATAGGACAAGAGGAAATGGCCTCAAGTTGCACCACGGGAGGTTTAGATTGGATGTTAGGAAAAATTTCTTCATGGAAAGGGTTGTCAGACGTTGGTACATGCTGCCCAGTGAAGTGGTGGAGTTACCATCCCTGGAGGTAAGGCTAGCTGTGGTGCTTAGGGACACAGTTTAGTGGCAGTCTTGGCAGTGTCAGGTTAACAGTTGGACTTGATGATCTCAAAGGTCTTTTCCAACTTAAGCAATTCTATAATTCCATAATTGTTTTTTATCAATCTTTTTTATATCTGTATGGAATGAAAAAGTGAGCCTGATAAGATGGAGAGGCTTTAAAAGCAGGGTTTTTTCTTCAGTAATAGTAGTGTTTTCTACAATTATATGCTCTTTTTACTTCTCCCATTTAGCATTTTATGGAAGAGTAACTCTTCCAAGCATCTGTTCTGTCATAGTGACACAAAACCCCATAAAATTTTCAGTCCTTGTATAGTCAGTGCTCATTAATGTTGCTACATGTGGGGTTCTTCATGTAACAAAATATTTCTGGGGTTTTCTTTCATTTCTTTGTTAAGGAACATTATAGGGATGTGATATTTTCCATACAAATTCCTGTTGCTACTTAAGACTGGAAAAATCAGATTATGTTCTCCTCATTAATTTTTTTCTCTGACCTACATCATACACCAGTGCAAGTTGTATTTTTGTGGAAGAAATAGCACTGGCAGGCTGAACAGCTCATTGAGATCTGACCAAGTAACCAAGTACAGTGCCAAAGCTTAAGCAAGCAAACCACCCTAATTTAATATTTATTAGTCTTTGACATTCATTGAGGTATGTCTCCATAGATAAATACCCAGCAGGTACTCTAGAGTATGATGCAGCACGCAGAAAACAGAAGGCTTGACCTCCTCCCTTAGAGTTCAGATAGAAGGTATTTGTCATGAGGAGATGTTGTATGACCTGCTAAATAATAATAACAATGAAATAAGATGAAATTAATTGTCCTAATTTGAATATTCAGACTTAACAAGTACTTTGTGTTTCTTCCCCCAAAATGTAAAATTCATACTCAGCATTATAAAATAAGAAAGCTGTAGGTATCAGTGAAATGATCTGTAGGAGAAGAGGCACCTGCTCTGCCAGCGCGATGCTGCTGCGGTGATAGGACTGAGTGCTGGAGTTGGAGGGTCTTGCGTGGATGTCAGTGTGGTAGATGGGAAGTCTGATGGAAGCTGTCCCATGCACTGTTGCAGTTTCCGTCTGCCTGAAACAGCAAAACCACTCAATGATTTTTAGATGAAGTTTGTGCTTCTGAGGGAAAAAGGGCATTTGCTCACTTTGTTTCTTTCCTCCCTTTGATGACAGCTGCCGTCAGATGGTCATATGTGACAGCGCTGCAGGTATTTGATTAGCAAATAGAATATAGTCGGTTCGTCTTCTACTGAGATGTCACGTGCTCATTTCTTTTCTTTCTCCTCCACGGTGTGTATTAAAACCAGAGAGGGTTATTTAGGAGCGCAGTCTTGTCCCCGAAGTGAAAGAATTCACACTGCTCTTTGAATTCAGACTCCAACAAAAATAGATGCTAAGCCTCAAAGATATTGGAAAACTGCCTACTTGGAATTCTCTTCCAGTAGCCTATTGCCCATGCCAACAGTTTGGGGGTGTTTGTGTATGTTTTGCAAGAACTTGTACTCTTACTAATATAAAAGCAACAGTCTCAGTGCAGCGCTTCTTGAGCGCTCGGGATGCTTCCGTGTGCCCCTGCGTCAAATGAGACCAAAGTGGAGTCAACAGCGAAAACTCTGTGATGTAGCCTGATGTACACCGTGATCTTTTTGGCTTACTTGTTTTGTATGGAATGAGGAGTCACTGTTTGCTGGGAAGGGGAGGGTGGCATAGAATGATTATGCTTTGTTTTTTGTTGTTTTGTATTTCAAGAGAGCAGAAGCCCAAAGAACGAACTGGCTGGACAAACCAATTAAGTGCTGGGGGAACTGTTAGAAGACTGTGTGAAGGATGAGCCCACCAGTGAAAAGAAACACAGATTCCCAGATGGGAATGGGCCTGTGTTAGGATTGATTTTCATTCTTTTTAAAGGCAAAAGGATGCTGTGGTACCCAGCCTGGTTTGAACACCTGGCAATACCACAAAGCCTACCTTGGAAAGGCTCAGGTACCTGTGATGCTCGCAGATCCTCGTTGCCAAGGAGGCTGAAGTTATGCCTGCGGTTAGTAGGCACTCGCAGTGCACAGCTCAGTGTTTCATGTGGGGGACGCTTGAGCCTTTGTGCTGAGGGAGGGCCTTGGCTTTAGTTTTTACCTGCTGTGAATCTTACTCTTTTCCAGTAAGGTGAAAAGAGATCAGGTTCATCTTACGGTGTTACCTGTGTGGGAGCTATGTGACCAGCAAATGTCTGCAGGGACACAAGCTTGCCTTTCCCAAAACAAGACATCCTTTATTCGTTGTCTGGTGTACGGTGTTGTAGATTCCTTCTTTTGGAGCGGAAAAGCAGCGCTGGCATTTGCATTTGTGCTAGCAGTATGACCTCCCTCTGACCTGAAACATCTCTTTGCACAGAGCCATGAAGTCCATATACTGTCTCGTTTTTTTATTTTTAATTTTTTTTAAACAATAGGTTATAACTTCATTTCATACTGGCTGGGACTGCGATTTGTTTTTCTTGATGCGATAGGGTAACGTTAAGCTGTATTGTAACGTATGGCTTGTTTGGCCCTTAGCCAGGGAAAGCCCAGTGAAGTTGCTCGCCCAGTGAAGAAGATGCCGTCTAAGTGAGGCTCCTCAGTATGGCAATAGCATGATAAATAAGTAACAACCTTGATTTTTTCTTTTTTCTGGCTTCTAATCATTCATCATTTCTCTTAGCTCCCAGTTGTTGCAAAGTAAACCTTGGTTGCTAGTCTTCCCTTGTAACACTAGCCACATGCTGACAGTTGTTGGTAGTTATTTCCCAGAAGATGTGCTCACCTGACCACTTCTTTTTGCCATTCCACAAATTAACCCTTCCTTCCTAGAAAAGGCAAGTGCGAGCTCGAGTGAGGATAAAGTTGAAATTATTAATTTTTGTGGGTTTTGTAGGTACCTGGCTGAGCACTCACTGAAAAGATTTTTAGTGTTGCTGATATTTTCCTATATAATGATATGTTATGCGATTGTGGAACATTAAATAGAATAATTAAACTCACCACCTACTTAACTGACCAAGGCAGGCTGGGTGATGCACTTAATTTGTACGACATCTGTTACCTTGCATGCAGATGGTGTTCAGGCCTAATGAAAACACATGGCCCAAAGTCTTGATGAGTTTTTCCCTGGGGTTTTGTAGGCATCATCTTCACCAGCTATTTCACAAAACCCTTCTTAAGTTTCTTGTGAGCTCCTAGCTCTTTTCGGTAAGCCTTTTTGTTCCAGGAAGAGCAAATTCCACATGCTTGAACTGATGTGCAAGGGGCAGCATTAAGCTCACTTTACAGTCGTCTGTGATGAATGAGATGAGAGGAATGTCTGCATAACCATCTTCCTGGCAGGAGAGGATGCTATCTAGTTCATCTGGCGTGTGTAAATGGTATCTGTTACGTTGCTGGAACCTTGCATGCGACTTCTCTTTCTCAGAGTTGCTCGTTACCTACTATTTTAATGTCTCCAGACGCAAAGCTTGTGCTTTAAGGCAGTGATGCAAACTCTTAGCCAAGATGACAAAGCGTGTGGCATTATAAAGCGTTTATATTCCTGTGTATCGCTGCTTATTTTTAGCAGTGTAGTTTCTGTGAGTGAATGAGTCATGTTGGTCTGCACATTTTGCAGTGACTTGAGTGTTAGTTTCTCAATACTAGGAGGAGAACCTTAAGCTGTTTGAGTTTTTGGGTTTTGGGGTTTTTTTTTTTTAATTGGTTTCATGATTTTTCTTCAGTGGTTGGTGTTGAAAAGGCACTGCTGTCTTTGGCAAACCGGAATATGTGGAACCTGTGTGAATTTTTCTTTTATGGACTGTAATGGGCCAAGCTTTAATTGATCCAGAAGGAAGCAAAGAGCAGGTGGGAGTGCTCAGATCTTTCAAAACTGGAGTGGTCTTCAGTTCTACCCCTGAGGCTTTGCCCCAGACATTTGGAAATTGTGAAATGCTAAACTAAATAAAAGTGTGTGTCTTTTAGAAAGTAAGCAGAGACAACAACCTGCAGGGAGGTCAGTTCTTGCCTCAAAAGAAATGAGCTGCCTTCTGTGCTGCGGTATTGCCATATATAACCTCGGTCCCTGCATGTAGCCAACCTCTGTTTTCTCACCCGGTTCTTAAAAACTGCAAGTGAAAACGGAAATTCATCTCTGAACTTGTAGGTTGAGATATCCTGCTCCCAGTCTTGTTACAGTTGTTAACTGTTAATCTGAGATTGAAGTGTTTACAGTGACAGAGCCAAGATTTGCCAAATGTGGATGATCCAGTTTTGGAACTGGAAAGAATTATTAAATAGGTATTGGCATTTAATGTAGGTGGTATTTAATAAGCATAGGACTCTTGATTAACCAATTTCCTTTTTTTTTTTTTAACTGTATCAATGTGTGAAGAATTTTTTTTTTCATGGTGAGTGTTCCCTTTGCCATTGCCCTTCAACAAGAGTGGGTTTTGCAATAGGAATTCTATGGAAATGGCTCATGTAATTAAAAAAGGGTAATACATCTTACTTGCAATGAACACATGAATAGCTGTTGCCATGTTTCTTTGGTGATGCACGATGACGTAGCCCAAATAGTGGTTGTGGTCAGAGTGCTTATAAGTGGAGAGTTTGTGTAGGAGCATACAGGCTAACTTTTCAGTTCAGAGGTGTAAGGCTGTCAGGCAAGGATGGGTGTTGATCCCCTTATTTAGGGTTTAGGCGCTAGTTAGCGAATCATGGGTTTCTAAGTCTCGGACATTATTATGAATAAACCTGACTCATATTTTGGAAGCAGGTAGGCAACTTGGGGAGGGGTGAGGAATTGCATGTGATAGTTCTTTGCTTCTCTGACTCTTTATTTGGGGGAAAAAAACCAAGACAAGTATTTGCCTGTAGGTCCTTTGTAGTGGTTTAATTATATTGCAGGCATGTGGGGTGGGGAGGAGAGGGCGAGAAGATAGAGCTAAGCAATATTTGATCATAAGAGACAAAACTATTACTAAAGATGAGTGACCTGTGTTCCCTGTTTTCTCATGGCGTCTGACTTTTGTGTAAGCAGCAGTGTAGGAGTATGTTGAATAGGTGAGAACAGAGTTGCATATTTGGTGGATGTGAGGACTGCTGAGTCCTCTCCCACATAGTTAAAATGTGATTAATGGAAGGCTTGCCTAACTTGTGTTACTGAGGCAGGAGAAAACAAAAATCAGACTGGGGATGTGTGGCTGTTTTGCAAGGTACGGTTGGCTGAGAACAGTGTGAAGGGCTGCGTCTGGGCTGTGCTTGGGCTGGGAGTTGAGTGCTGTAGTCAGGGTCAGAGGTGTCTCCTGCCTGAAGGGTCTTTCCAGAAGGAACCCGCTTTAAAGGCAGTGAGCAAGTCTTACAGGGGCAGCCAGACTGGAAGAAAGTGGGAAAAAGAAGAGGGTATGTATTGCTGTGTTCTGTTGGCCTCAGTTACAGTTGACTCTTGCTTGTATTTCCTCTCATAGCATGGAGGCCATCATTAGCCAGGTGTTTTTGTGAATCCATTAATCCCTTTGGATTGACAAGGAGCCTCCTCCTATAAAGCAGCCCCAGGAATCTGTCTCACCCATGGTTAAGAAAGACCAGGGCTTGGTAGGGACAGACCTGCGGGTTGTGAGGGAGCTGGAGGAACCCTGAGCTCCCCACTGTATCCAATCCACATTCTTTCCTCTGCTTCTCAATCTCCCGTAGGAAAGCACAAAATTCGTTTCCGATATAATCAGTTGGGGCAAATAATTGGTGTAGCAAGAACTGTGGTTTCCAAGGTTCTGTTTAAAAAAAAAAAAATACAGCTACTTCCAGCTGCAGAGTTAATTACGCAGTCACTCTTGGGCCTGCCTTAGTAATCTCTTTATACACTCACCTGTCCCACCCAGTTTTAGTGGAGTAACCACTTAAACAGATCATGGCATGTGAGCCATGGCTGGAAGCACCTTTTCATAATGAGTGTTTTTATTTTCCCGAGAATATCTTTCTCGGACTCCTCGAGGCTGACCCATACTGTAGTTATGTCCCTGCAATCCCACGTGTAGCATCCAGCCTTCCCTTAGGTAATGTTCTGAAATTACACCTACAGATTGTAAGGCAGAGAAAAAGCATACCAGAGATGCTTTGTATTTTCTTCCAAATTTGTTTACCACTGTCAATGAAACTAGTAAAATAGTAGTTCTTCCCTTAGGTGTCATTGGTTTTATTTTACTGTGGGATGGAGTAATTACTTGCTACCATGGATTATAGTAAGCATGAGTGTAACTCTCTGAACGGAAACATGAGTTTCAAGTAACACCCTATAATATTATTGTTGTTTTTTCCCCTAAAATTGTAAACCTCAGTTACAGCAAGCTGAAGATAATTTTTATATGTGTTAGGAGTTGCCCTGTGAGCAGAAAAGAGGAGATGCTCAAGGTCAGATGACTTTGTAAAATTTAGCATGTGCATGACTCTGCTAGCAAATATATCTGAATTTCCTTCAAGATATGGATAGGATCAAAGAGTTCTCCAGTGCTGTATGGCAGTTTTCCCACTCTTCCCTAGGCTTTCTCAGGTCCCTTCTCCCAGCTCACTGTGGGTGGAGGGTGGTGCTTCCCAGGGAACAGGAACTGCAGGTGTTAAGCAGCCTGTGTGCCTGGCCAAGGGATGTGGTCCAAGGAGCACTTGGAAACCAGTTCTTGAAACGTTCTGCCTACCTGGAAGCTACTTGATGTGCTGTGAAAAAGAAGGAAACAGTACCTTCACAGGAGCAAGAATAACTACTACTATGGGCTCAGTGTACCTTTTATTTATTTTTCAATTTTATTTTTGGTCCCGCTCTGCACCCGTGTATCAGTAGTTTATTCACACTTGGAAGTTAGAACCCTAAATGTGCACGTCCTGAACTGTTTTTAAGGTTTAACAGGCTGTGGGACAGCAGACCCAGGAAGTCCATCTCTCGGCCTCTGCAGGTTTGGAAGAGGGGGGTGTCTCTCCCTTGTTAAGCCAAATCCAAGTTTCTGGAGGAAACAATTAGAATGCTGTGGCTGGGCAGTGTTGGAGCAGGTGGTTGTAATGGTCTCTTCTGATTTAAAATCTAACAGTTCTCACACTGACCAGTTGCTGCGTTTTGAATTGTGTAGGAGGGTGCTTTCTGGTAGAATGGGAGCATGAAATCAGGCAGGAATGGGGTGTGAGTAGCCCTTGCCTACGGTGTAAAAGATTGCCTGGTGTGGGCAAAAAAAAAAAAAAAGCTCAATGGGAAGTGTCTCTCTTCTGCAGAGACTGAACAGGGGAAATGTCTGCTGCCCCAGGCTGAGGAAAGTCTCATTCTTCCACTGACTTTTAAAGAATATCAGAGAACAGTGAAGAGTGCAGTTTGTTGTAGTAGCCGAAGGGGATGGGTTTTGTCCAAACTTGATTCCAGGGCTGAACTACTTGCTTTAGTTCTGGCTGTAACTGCAGAGGGCTGGTGGGAGATATGGAAAAATGAAATTTAAAACTTTGTTATTCTTGGCCCATGTCTAGCGTCTACTAAGTGTTCCTGAAAGTTCACTTGGCCTCTGTAAAGGCACCTCAAGAAAGGCTGTTTTCTGTGTGTTTAATGCAGAAGTGTACTGAGGAGGACTGCAGGTATGTGAGAGCAGTCTGCCACCATACACCCTGCTCTGAAATTTTGTTCCTTTATCATGCTTGAGGTGCATAGCTGGCACCCAGAGTAGTCTGTTTAATGTAGCTCTTGCAAGGTCTGGAAAGCCGAGCAAAGCACTCTAGTCCTGATCGGGCACTGCAGCTCGTGGAGGTAGGGAGAGCACTGGGCAGAAATGCAGAGGATTTGGTAGGGACAGAGAAAGCTTGGAGAAGAGAAGGCTCCAGGAAGACTTTATAGCACCTTCCAGTACCTGAAGGGGCTACAAGGAAGCTGGGGGGGGCTTTTTACAAGGGGCTGCACTGACAAGCAATTGAAAGCAGGGAGGTTTAGATTACATATCAGGAAGAAGCTCTTCCCAGAGAGGGGGCCTAGGCACTGGAACAGGTTGCCCAGAGAAGCTGTGGATGCCCCATCCCTGGAAGTGTTCAAGGCCAGGCTGGATGAGGCTTTGAGCAACCTGGTCTAGTGGAAGGTGTCCCTGCCCATGGCAGGGGGGTTGGAACCAGATAATCTTTAAGGTCCCTTCCAACTTAAACAATTCTATGATTCTATGAAAGAAAGGATACCTGTATCTCTGGCTGTGTTTGGGATAGATCTGGCAGACACCAGTGCAAGCGTACAAAAGAGGGCATTGCAAAGATGAGCTGGACTTTTATCTGGGGGGGCTTCTGGTTATATTTATCTCTGAGAGAGGATTTTGGTGTGTTTTACTTTTTTTTTTTCCCCCTCATTAAATGGCAGGATTAAGTTTACAGACGTAGGCATGGCTAACTAAGCGGTGACTTGCAAAGGGATGGAATGACAAAACTGAAATCTTTGTATCTGTAAGTGTGATACCCAGTTACATCATAGTGATGAGCAACATTTGGCTTCAGGTGGCTGTAGAGTAGTGTGATGCTGATCTTTCAGTGTATGAAAATGTACTTTTTGCCTTTATTTATAAATTAAGAGCTCTTAAGTATTCGTTTTAAGTGAGAGAGGCAGACATAGAGATATGAAAAGTCTGTTTATGCAGAAAGCTGAAAAAGAAGCCCCAAAGCCACTGCTGAATAATCTGTGTTACATTTCTCTATTGCATTTGTGCACAAAGTTGTTTTGCTTTATTTGCTTTCTATAAGGTAAAGAGCTGATGTTGCAAAAATGAATGTTGTGTAGAATTACAATTTACTTAATTGGGTTTTCAAATATCAAAACATCTGAAAAAATGAACAGCATAAAAATAAAATGCTTATTGTGAAATTTTCCTAATTCTTCATGCAGTAAGTGTGATATTTATTTATTTATTTTTAAAAACCTACATCTGTTTTGCAGGAGAAACTGTAGAAGGCCTTCGAGAGAGTGATTATCTTCTGATTCATTCATGTCGGCAGTGGACAACAATTACAGCTCACAGTCTGGAAGAGGGTCACTACGTCATAGGGCCAAAGATAGAAATCCCTGTACATTATGCAGGTAAAGCTATTGTTGACCTGAAATACAAATTCAAAGAGAATGAATTGCCTACCACTTACACTGATCACTTTATTTGACAGAGTGAAGCTAAGCCTTCGATGCTTGTGACTGACTTAGCTTTTTAATAATGTTAGGGAGCACAAGAGTTACTGACTTACTCCCAGGGCTACCAAATAATTTCATCGGGCAGCACGTTGACAGAACACATAGCAACGCTGAAGAATTGGTTTCAATTTGAGTATAATGAATTGCCAGCATTCCCCATCTGGAATGGGGTGACAAAAGTGTGGAAGTTTGAAAATGCCTTAAAATGTTCAGTCGAAGACTAAATGGGTTTTACACTTCATTGCATGCTCAGGCTGGAGGGGAGGGGTAATATTTCCTTGTTAAAAGCCAGGGACCCTGTGTAATAATCCTGCAGTTTTACATAAGTGCTCCTCAGTATTCCCTTGTCACTGTCTGCCTTTTGGGATGATGCAATAATACTGTTGTTCCAAGAAGATATGATGCAACTAATCCATATTTATTTTACAATTTCAGATTATTTTTACTTTCCTAGGAAATTGTTTTTAATACTGTTTCCTACTGCTTAATGTCATTATTCACAAGCTGAGTAGAGCAATAGTATATGAGTGGGAAGTGCTTATCTTACTGCAGTAGGTACAAGAATTTAAAAAGCTGGCAAGTGTGAACTGAAAGAGTCATGGCTACAAAGCAAAGACATGGGCTTAGTGTTTTACTTGGTCTTCTGTATAGCCAGTTGTCAACTGAGTAATCTACTCAGCTCTCTTACATTCTCCTTTAAAATCTTGATGCAATGATGGTGTGATGCATTGTACAAAAGCTGACTAGAAATGTTGTATTTCAGTCACACTGTGACTGCAGTGATGCATCCTGTTTCAGTGATGAAACTTGCACCAGTCGCCTTCATACCTACTGTTTCTCCTTGGAGTTCACATCTGGAAGGTTAATTTTTTAAGACATGTTTAAAAGCTTTGTTCCGATGGCATATAGTGTCAGAATATACGTGGCTTTAAAACTCTGAATTTAACTTTCTTAGTATAAGCAGTTTCTAGTGCTTGTGCTTAATAGCACTGATTTTTTTGACACCTTCATAAGCATCAGTGCTGTGGCCAGATAAACACTTCACTTCCTTCAAACTGAATGTGGCGTTTTAAAATCCTCACTGTGATTCCTGGAAGAAGGAGAACAGAAAATAAAATGGTTATTGACATGAAAGAAGGTTGGATCTTAAGAGGTTTACTTAAGCTTGGTTCTGAGTTTTTAAAGAATTTAAGAAAGATCTGCTAAGCAAGGCTTCCTGACTCTTCACACTTTTACTCATTCACAGCTTAAATTTACATAGGTACCAGCAAGATCAAAATCTGTCCCCTAAGGTACTGCAGAAGTGTCAATGTGCTTTTCTTCCTGGCTTGTGCCAATGCAGAAAGAGAGTGCGTTTAGTTGGCAGAATACATTTTGCTGTCAGTCTCCAGAAAGTTCCCTGTCATAAACCCCTCGCTAATGAGATGAAAATATCTGGAAGTTCAGGAACTGCCCTGTAGCGAGGGCACATACTGAATATGTGATGGGCTCCGTTGCTGCCACAGGAACCTCACAAAAATGGTCAACACTAGCATGTGGTACCAGGACATGTCTGATGGGCTTGCCTAGAGAAAGGAGAGACAAGTCTGGGTGCATGGAGTTAGCAAAGCACCGTGATCTGGTGCTTGAGTGCTGACATATAAATGCATCTTCCGTACCTTAAAGATTAACTTAGTTCTCTCTATGGTACTCCACAGCAGCTATCAGCTAACACTGAGGGCGCTTTCAGTGCTGCGTTGTGCAGTGCCTCACGTTTACTGCCTTTGGGATCCAGAACCCTGTGCTGAAGAGGCAAAGTTTAATGTAGCGGCCTAAGAAGACTTGCTGGGCTGGGTACTGACCTGTCACAGTTACGCCAATAGCTCTGGAGCTAGCTGGGGCATCCACTCTGTGGTGAGCTCTGTGAAGGCTGGGAGGTGGGAGTGCTCCAGAATCATTACCTTTTGGAAGACATGCTGCTACCGGAGAGCAGTGCAGTCGGGTGGTGATGCCGTGAGCTGGCTGACACAGCCCTCCGCTTGCGTGCGAGAGCTTCCCATCGTTGCAGAAAGCTCAACTAGAACAGTTGGCAGAATGTTTATATGGGGCTCAGCCATTAGTTTTTGGTTTTAGAAGAGGGATTTTATGTTCTCAAAGGCAATTGTTTGTAAACTGTATTGCTGTATAAATTTTGGATTATAAGACTGACTTTTTGCATGCTTTAACTTTAAACTTTTGTCAAGTAAGATATACTGCCTACCAGAATGACCCTTAGGGATGGAACATAAGAGTTCATTGAAATGACTTTCTAGATTTGTTTTGGCTCTAATGAAATAACTTTTTTTTTAACCCCTAGCAGTATTTTAATGTAGCAAATTGCAGCATGATTTTGGTCACAACAGTTGAGCGGGAAGGGAAGTTGAAACTGATGTTATTCTCCTGAGATTATGGCTTTAAGTACCACAAAGTTATCACTCTTACATAAATACAAGTATAAAGTAAATCTTATTTTGCTGCTTGCTAAATCAGATTTTGATGCACTTATTAAACCTGAATACAATAAAGCCTTATTAAAGAAGGAAAATGTTGTATTTAACATTTAAGTGAAATCTCATTAACGGAACCTGAGTTCTACAGTCCTGCTGATGGTCCTTAAACCAAGTACTGCAGTGGTGGTTTCTGTTGGGGATGGCTGACATAGTTAATTTTTGCCATTGCCGTCCAAGAACAGTCATATATGACAGCTGTTAGTCTAACCATTCCCTCTTGAATACTCTTTCCAGTCTGCTTCTCTTTAGCGTAAAAGTTAATGTAGCATCGAGTTCAATTTTCCTGTAATTATAACCAAATGACTAATGTGTTTGTGGCTCCTAAAACAACAGAGGTCTTAACATGCATATAAAATGGAGAGCAGATCTGAATTACTGTGCTGATAGTGCCCTGTCTTGGCTTGAGAGGGTGGACTTCACGAGTGTCCAGGGTAAACCATCACAACAGGCGGATGTTGCTTTGATGTCCTTTGCTTTCCTCAGGTACACAATTCACACTTGATACTTATAGGAAGGTCTTACCAGCTTTCTGTCTGAACTAGTTTTATATTGTTCCTGGTGCTACGATATCTGTAATACTGAATTTCTACTCCAAAAGCGAGTGTGTGTCATCCATACCCTCCAGCTGACATCAAATGTTACTGCTACTTCTGGCTTAGGCAGCACTGTAATCTTGATAAATGTCTCCCTTAGTAGCCTCTAGAAAATACTGGTTCATGATCTGAACATGAAAGATAGAGGTCATGTTGTTATCTTGCAGAATTAGACTTCACTGTGCTGCTGTTCGTCAGGGAGGAACGCCTCTCGTTCCTCTGCAGAGGTACCTGTGTGGGAAGGCATGTCCCAGGGCTGCTGGTGACCACGTCTCAAACGTAATCTGTCATGACTGAAAGGCATTGAAGACACTGTCTGGAGGGTTGAACACGGTGGGCCTCAGGTGTTTTCTGACCCTTCTTGTGTTACCTTCCAGGGCTGTATAGCTCAAAAATAGGAAAAGCATTTTTGAGGGTCCATCAGCTCAAGCCACAGAGGTCTTCTGCTCTGACTCTAAACGTCCCAGATTCAGTCTGTTGTAAATGCCTGTGCTACGTGGGCCCAGCTCCTTATGTGTGCTGACTACTGATTTGAAAATTGATGGAGTTGGATGTGGTTGCTTAAAACATGCTGTATGGGAGAAGCAGCACAGAGGGCAATGGAGTGACCCACGTGTGTGTGTGTATGTGTGTACCCCCACCTACAGTACTGATGTTTATGCAATGAAAGAAAAAGTAGTTAGGGATGGGTTGGCAGCCTCTAGGTTATTTTGCCCCAAATACTCACTCCCACGGTTAAATCAAATCATACCAGGACCTTTACCATTATTTTTTAGGGCCTTATCTCTGTTGTTGCAACTGACAATTCGTTTGCTCTCCTGTCTGAGGGTTGGGTTTTTTTCCGTTCTGAGAGCAAAGCTGTTCCTTTGAAATGATGTTTGGGGTTTTTCTGTTTAAAAAAACAAACAAACCAACCTCTACCTTTTCTTTTCCTTGAAGTTTCCACTCAGCTTTGCCCAGGGTTGGGAGTGTGTACTTCTTGCGTCACTGCTGCCATTTCTGTGCTCACAGGAGGCAGCTAATAAAGAAAATACTTTTATGAAGACATTAGAAAGTCACGCCCTATTCCAGGGTGTACCACGCTGTAAGACATCCGGGGTGTTGGACATACTCTTCCTGTGAAGGTAGGCCTCCCCACCTCATAGTGAAGGTGTGCGATTGCTAACCCAGAGTAATCGCTGGTGCCCTGTCGGGTTGCTTACGTAACTGTGCTGATAGCTTTCTTAATGTCTTTTAAATTAGGAAATATAAAACCTTGTCATGTGAACCTTCCCCAGGTGGGGTGCCGGGTGGCAGTGAGTCAGAAGCCTCTTCTCTGGGGTTAGAGCTGGTGTACAATGTCCTACCAAAACCTGTTCCTACGGGTTTGATGTGTTAATCACGGAGCAGCGCCTTGATGGGCCTGTTCATACTGCGTCCTGCAAACACGGAGGAAAATGCTCTCTGCAGGGCTTCTCAAGAGGGAACTTGCCTTTGCCATTGTGGAGGAGGAGAGCGCCTTGAGATTTTGCAACGTGCAGCTGCAGAAGTTTCTCTGTCCTGTCCCAAAGGCACGCCTGCCCCTGAGACACCATTTTGCAGTCCCTGCAGGCCTAGTGCTGCCCGTCCTGGGTCAGACACTGAGAGAGGAGAGTGCTGAAGTGTGGCCTGAGTTAGGTATCTCCTAGTTGTCTTGAGATGGTGACGGTGGCTGCTGTTGCTCAGTACCCACCCTGAACCTGATTCACCCAAGATCTGGAAGATCTTGGATTTTAAGTTTGGCGATACGGAGCACTCTCAGATGCTTATAGCATGTTGGGTCTACTGTAAGTATTCTGTACGGCCGTCTCCAAGGCCCTGGAGAGAAGAGCAAACATCAGGCTGGCAAGCATCCTTTGCTTGACAGCTTTATGGTGTCTGCTGCCAACATGTGTTGCTTTGGGAACAGAGGGAGTGCTTCCTTGTCCGATGTTTGGTTTAGACTCTTCGCTCCCTCAAGTGCAATTTAATGCTGTCTGCTGATTCAGGAAGGTGGTGTTGGACAAAGAGCCCTTTGTCTGGGGCTTTGCCTCCCTGGGAACAGTGGGTGCTGTCAGGGAGAGCTACGCCTGTTCTTCTGGGTAAGTGGAGCAGTACAGCTCCAATGGGGTAATTTTTAAGTTCAGAGAGGTGGCTGAGATCTAAGACAGGGAGGGACATTGCTCTGGAGTAGGGAACTTACTTACGTGAGTCTTTTCCAGTCAACAGGTACACCACTCCCTGATATGAAATGTGTTTTGCATTTTAATTTGTGTTTTGCTTTGAACTTAACCCGGCACCCAACTATCATGTAGTTTTCCTGGGGCTTTTGTGCCATACAACTGCATATAACTTCTAGAGAGCAGGGCTCAAAGAGGGGTGGGCTGCCATGTGTCTGTGGGCTGGTAAACGGTTAATATGTCCTCAGAAGAAAACCAAGGAAAAAACCAACCACGTGTTTTAATACCCCAGTTTTGGTGTGGGGTGTTTTTTTTTTTCCCTTGAAAAAGGTTGTATGATCTGAAAAGCAGTTAGAGGTTTGAAAGCTTTTCTTTACTGGCACTGCTAATAAAAGCATTGCCACCAGCATATAGTTTTCATGTTTCTGAAAGAGAAATATAACTTCTGTAGCTTTGAATACTTGACTATGTGACTTTTCCTAAGAATTGCAGCCCTTTTCTCCCCATAAACAAATGGAAGGGTGTCTATTTGGTATTTATTTAAAATTCTGACTGTAGGGTAGTGCCTGAGTGAGAAGGCACTTGTTTTCATGGTCAGTGAGTGCCTCTTCAGCTATATACATCTGAGATCAGTAATGTCTGAAACACTTGTAATTGCCCATATAACATCATTCCATGATTTTCTGTCAGGGAAATGTTTATGCCCTAGAATATATTTATCTACTTTATTTTAGTATAATTGCTACCTCCTTTTTTCCCCACCAAAGACTGAAGTTTTCTATTCTAGGCAATCAGAGCTATGTAATCTGCAAACTGTCGTCTTGTTCCTGGATTTTTCAAACCTATCACCTTGAAATAATACATGAACTATTTTTCCATACATAAGCAAATATCTATATTCTTTACTCTTTTTCCCTCCAGAGTGTTACCTTCAAGTTTAGTTGCTCCCAGACTTCCCCAAGGTCCTATCTGCTTGTTATTACACATTTCTGTGCCTATTTAAGTTTTGGTAAATGCCTGTGCATTAATCTACAATGCAGTATCAAATCACAGGATCAAAATGCAGGCACTGAAACTGCTGACAAAACAAAAAAAATCACTTATTTCTTTTGCACCTCTGGGTGCACGTGTTCTTCCTGCTCCTTCATCCACCCCCATTAGCCAGTCTGAAGCAGCAGCTTTTTCCTTAAATTTAATGGAATATTACCTTTTTGTCTCACCACCTTGAATTGGAAAATCTCTTCTACTTTGCATTTTGGCTTATAAGTATTAAGGAAAGTATATGTATGTCTTTACTTTTTGCTTGATATTTGATTAAGCAGTTTGTCCTGAGCCCAATAAGTTGGTTCTGAGTGTATACGGTACTTGCTTTCTAGTATCATGTGCCAGTAGCTTTCCAGAATGCTAGTTATGGATCAGAAATATGTTTTCTGTATGGGGAATTGGTACAAACTTAGCTTCTGGTGAAACAGTGGTGTGCAATTCTTCATCAGGTTGCACTGCTGAGAATCTTTCACTCTCAACTTCATCTCTCCGGAGTCAGACAGGATACTCTCAGTGTCTAGTTTCCTTAAAGTTATTATCCTCATAAGTTAAAATCAGCAGACTATGAGACTGCTTCTCTTTTTCTGTATATGCATCATTACGTCTGAGAGATTTCTGGAGGCACCTACAGAATTTGTAGGATTTCCTTTACATTCAGTTTGATGGCTGGATATATCCAAGTTTGTATTCAGCTTTCTGGTGAAACCCCATTCAACTCTGTTTTATTTCCCATCCACCTGCCGGTTTTGCCGCCTGGCCTGTCTGAAATGTCTGGAAGTGCAGTAGAGTCTGCAGCTCTCAAAGGCTGCTGCTCTTTGATATAATGGGAGCAGTAGGGTTAGCTCACAGGGTAGTGTTATTCCAAGTAACGGAGGAAGAGAGATTGTTCCAGAGATTCATGGAAAGAAAATACTTGCGTTTTCGCTCTTGCTTTCCAACTTGGAATAACATTTTGTGGTTTGTAGACACCAGTTTGTACTATAAAATTTGTTTGGTTTCATGGGATTTGCTTGGTGCCTTAAAGGAAACAAATGCTTGTGATGATAGTGATATTTTTCAATACTGTCTCGGTGAAAAGAGGCATATGCTTTTAGATACAGCTGTCCTGCTCTCTTCTACTTTGACTTCAGCATGTGTATAATCTTACCCTTGTTTAAAAAACAAAACAAAACAACCAAAAAAACTTAAGGTTAGCCTCAGCACAGAACTTTGTGTTTTATTTGGGAGCAGGGAAAGGGAGTAAGAGTAGAGGGAAAACTTGCAGCTTTTACAGCTGATGATTCAAAGTATTGCATGTTCCTCTCAGACTTCCACAGTTCTTGGCTGTTACTCTAAGTCTGCAGACTTGGGAATTGCTGAAATTCAGCTGTGAGCTTACAAGCATTCACCGTAAGGTGGGTTTTGTGTGGCTGGCTTTTTTCGGGTCTGTGGGCAGCAAAGAAGCTGATGGGAGTTGCATCAATTAGGATAGAGCTCTGGAGGCTTGTACAACATAAATTAACTGGGGAGGATGACTTTTTGAAAGATTGCTGTTGAGGAGAGGGTGGAATAGCATCCAGGAAACTGGTTCCCAGAAGACTGGGAGATGGGCTAAATCACACAGGATTTGCTTGGCATTGCTTGAATCACTTTGCCTTAGCTCTTGGCTGGTACTGTGGAGTGCTGGGCTTGTTTGCATGATGCTAGAAAGACTTAAGTGCTTGGGAGAAGGGTCTTAAAAGCTGCCTAATTTAACCACTCGGACGCTGAGAGGAAAAAGCTGATTCCCACTGGGAATTTGAGGTGTATTTAGGGCTGCACTCGACGTTGCGGTCTGATCCCCCATTTCCAACCAGTTGAGGCTGCCCTGAGTACTAGCTACAAGGAAATTGGAAAAGTGGCTCCTGAGTTCCCAAGAGGAAGCTGCTCTCCTCTTTCATGAGTTATAACTTAAGGATTTAAAAGGGAGGAGGTGCATGACCACTACAGCCTACTCCTTTGGTAAGCTCCTGCCGCCTGTAGTCTGTAATTGCAGGTCTGGAACTGCACACCTCTTCTCCTACAGTAGAAAATGTACAGGTTTAATGCCACTCATCTGGCCTCAAAGTTGACCATTGATAGGAGAAGAGAATAAATAGAAGGCCGTGGTCATTGTTTAATCAATAAAAAAATGTGGTTTCTCTTCTGTGTAAACCTCAAGGAAGAATTTGTATAAAATCTGTTTCATCTGAAAAGTGGTGTGGTTTGTGCGTATAGTCCATATGGATACTGAAGCCTTTTGTTAATCCCTTCCTTACCCTGGTGCGTGAAGTTGGGGTGTGTGTTTTCGTATGAGCTGAGTAGCAGATGCAGGAGAAAGCAAGCACATCACTGCTATGAAATCTTCACAAAGAATGGTGCAGTCGTCAGTGTAACTCTCCCATGACTCTCGCTCTTACCTGGATCGTAGTGCATCCAACAGCAGGTAGACTTTTGCAGAGAAGTACAATCCTTAATGCTTAGGGGATTTGGGTATGGCTTACTGCATATTTCTGGTTTTTTCAACTTCATTTGACTGTCTCTTCTGCCTTTGGTTTCACTTTGTCTCAAGTTCCACCCCGCTCTTTCCTTTGCTGATATTCTGACTTGTTATGTGGTCTGAATCAGTATGGGAGTTTGGGAGGGAAGAAATTGCCATGAGCTTCATACAGTTAGACTAAGAAATCTCTTTTAGACTGACTGTCTCTCTTGCTTCTTGGAGCTGGAAGGGGGAACCGTTACAACTGAGCTAACAGGGCAAACAAGCAAGGCAAAAGTTATGAATGTCTTCCCCTTCTGTAAATACAGAACCCAGCTGGCAGGAATGTAGAGCAGGGTTTTCAATAGGTCGTGTGTGTTTAGGGAAGGAGCTGCAGAGAGATCTGTCGCACAGGATGATGTCATCTTGTGAATTTTTGGATGCCCAAACAGACTTCTTGTTTTCCCTGGAGCCAATGTTTGCTGCTGAAAACAACCGATAGGAAGTGCGGTAGGAATTCTTCTGTCAGCATCCTCCCCATGGAAACCAGCGCACTTCACGTCTGGGAACAAGAGCCAGTCACGTCAGTGCTGCCTATTAAAGCAACTGACATCATGGGTGTCTTAAGCTTCGACTGAACTACTGTACCAATTGGTGCCAATAGGAAAATAAACCCATGCTATTTAAGCCGTGTATAACTCTGTTTATACGGAGAATGTAATTTGTGTGTTTAATTTAGCCTGTGATCCAAGGCAGGAGTTCTGCTGTGTCAGGGTGAGGCACTGCTGTGAGCTTTGAAACTTTGAGGAGTGGAAAAACTGTCTTTTTTCTCTGACATGATCTGTTATGCAGAGATTTTCGGTTCTCACTTGGCAGAGAATAACATGTTTCGGGGTGTGTGTGGGGGGGTGAAGCTATTAACACTAATAGCAAAGGTGACTATTATTAACTGGCTAGGAGAAACATGGGTATTTAACTTCCCTCCAGTGCTTAAGTCCTTCAGAGTGAGAAGCTGAAGCCTGTGCTTAATTCCCTATGTACAGACATCAAGCTCCATTTCTTCTGCTCTT
>NW_010258809.1:19422-56158 GCF_000690775.1 Eurypyga helias
CTTCTTCTGAACCCGAGTGCACAGTTTGATCCCAAAGGCGGGCAGAGAAGGAAATACAGTGTACATGTGTATAGGGTACAGGGGCTTTCCTGAGTGTGCTCAAACTAGGAACGCCTGCCTGGTGAGCCACCTGTCACAAAATCTACAGCACTGAGAGGTGCTACTGGCGTCTTGGCTGGTTGATAGCCAATGTAGAGCAAGAAAGACTTTTTAAATCAAAATGGTAAGGAGGTTATGTTTTTCATGAGAGTCACCTTCACAGCACACACTTTAAATATTTGTCACCAGTTCAACCTTTTCCGGTTCATCTCACACGAATTCAGTATTGCAGTAGACTGGGAATAGCCGGCCAAGGCTGGCTGGCTGCATTTGGGTGGCTGGAATAATTAAAGCTGGCCACGTCTATTCCTTGTTGCCTTGTTTCAAGGTGCTCACCTGATCCCTGGTTTAGTGTGTGTGTGTGTACCAGCTCATCATGCGAAAAGTCCTGTTTTTGTCATGATGGCTGCATGCCTGCATGAAGAAGGAAGAGGGGCACGTGTTTAGGATGCCCGATCATATCTGAAGGCCTTCATCAGAATGATGGGAAGTGCATTTGTTGTATTCTGCCAGAATATGTTGCTTTGCTTGTTCATTTATTGCCATTAATAACCTTTTGAACATAGGCAAGTGTGCACTGTTTATCTGTGGAGGAGAAAGTGTGTTCAGCAAAAAAAAGTACTGATTGGACAAAGCCATCTCTGATAAAATACTGCTGCACAAATGGCATCACAAAACAAAACATTCTCCCTCAAAAAAGCCCCGAACTCACCACCAAAGTAGTGCTGTGTTTAAGATTTATGGATCTGAGTTGAGAAGTCCTTAGGAATATGACTTAGAAACCCAGAACCAGCTGCTGGGAAGGATGCGTCCCTCAGAGTCAGCACACGGGGAAGGCCTACAACATATCCTGGGGTGTGGGATGAGAAATATTCTGGGCAGGAATGGGAGTTGCAGTGTGTTAGTAAATCAGCTTTGGCCCTCTTTAGACATCTTTGGGATGTTGGATGGGGGAAATGGTCATTACTTGTAACTGTTCATGGTATCAGTGCTGGCCTGTGAAGTGCTTCTAGATCCTCCAGGAGGACAGTTGCTATAGAAACATAATGTGAATTTAGCCAAACTTTCTAACTAAAATTAATGAAGAACCTGAGTTCGATTTCAGACCGGTAGTGTCTTAAAACAGTATATAAATAGAAGAGACTGACATTTATAATAGGAACATATGCATACTAGATCTTATCTGAAAAACTGCTTCATCTGGTTCTAAAAAAGGGGCTTAAAGATGCACTTGAAATCCTAAGGATTTGGGGTGGGTGGTGGGTTGGTTGTTTTCCTTTTTGTCAATTTGAGTCCTCCTGACTGACCACTACCCCATTGCAGGAAGCTTGTGGATGCCTGTGGGTTGCCTGTGTTTTTCTGCTGGTGTGGTAGTACCCATACTGCTAAAGGTACACAGCATGGACCCAAAGCTCTGCAAGAGCTGTGCTAGATGGATGGTTGGGAGCAAACGTGCTTGTGCTGCCTTCGCAGGCTGGGAGCGCAGTGCGCAGGCTTCTCGATGGCAGACGAGCTCGGCTGCTATTGGTGGCTCTCGTGAGACCCCACCTGGAGTGCTGTGTCCAGCTGTAGAGCCCTTAACATCAGAAGGATATAGACCGGATGGAAGGAATCCAGAGGAGGCCACGAAGATGCTCAGAGGGCTGGAGCCCCTCTGCTATGGGGACAGGCTGAGAGAGTTGGGCTTGTTCAGCCTGGAGAAGAGAAGGCTCCGGGGAGACCTTATAGCACATTCCAGTACCTGAAGGGGCTACAAGGAAGCTGGGGGGGACTTTTTACAAGGGCCTGTAGTGACAGGACAAGGGGAAATGGGTTTAAATTGAAAGTGGGGAGGGTTAGATTGGATATCAGGAAGAAGTTCTTCTCGGAGAAGGTGGTGAGGCACCGGAACAGGTTGCCCAGAGAAGCTGTGGATGCCCCATCCCTGGAAGTGTTCAAGGCCAGGCTGGATGAGGCTTGGAGCAACCTGGTCTAGTGGAAGGTGTCCCTGCCCATGGCAGGGGGGTTGGAACTAGATGGTCTTTAAGGTCCCTTCCAACCCAAACTATTCTATGATTCGGCCAGCTAATACTCCTGTAGTGATCCTTCTGGGTGTGGGAATGTTAGGGCAGTAGTAGGGAGGGTGAGGAAGGGGAGGGACACGTGGTGGCAGAAGGGGCAAGCAGGAGACGATAGCAGCAGCAGCCTGGGTGGTGGTGGAGGGCAGGAGCGGAAAGAGGTGGTGGGAATACGGGAGATTGGTAAATGGCAGCCTTGCTAGGGTGAGGCTTGTTGCCGATCATGCTTTGGAATCAGGGCTCTCGTTTCTACCCGGTAACTGAGCACTGAGTGGTTCTCAGTACTCTGACGGTTTAGAAAATTTCTGGTACCATTTTACCAAAAAGTTGCTTTGCTAATCTGCATTTCTGGTTAAAACTCTAATGACTGGAATTAGCCTGTCTAGAAGAAAGAGACATATGGCAAGCAAATGGCCCTTTTTAATGAGCCTCCCACTCAGCAGTTGGCTGCTCATCCCGTTTGTGTGTGGCACAGTCTTAGAGCAGCATCTTATTGCCAGGAGAAAAAAAAAGAATAATCCTGCAACCTTTTGGTGGGTTTTCTTTCAGGGAGAGGGTCAACAGAACATAATCTGAGTATTGGAGAAAGACGAAACCTCACGTAACCTTCGACTGTTTGTTACCAGAACTATAAGAAAATGTTCCAGAATGTAGTTTAGAAAGCTGGAAAGCACCCAGTTCTTTACCTCTCAGTGGTGGTTTGGTACCATATGTACCTTTTTAGAGCATGTGGGGTTTTCTGATGGTAAATAAGTAACACAGTGTCTGACTTCTGAAAGTCACAGTACCCTAAAAGGCTGCAGTAAGTGATTGCAGCTGGTCTATAAAATACTATTAAAATGAATTTCATTCAGTACTTGATGGAAAATACTGTATTTTGTAGCCAGTAGTGGATTTGGAGGGCTGATGGGACCGTTGTTCCAAAACTGTAGGTGCCACCAGTATGGGAGCATAAAATTTATAATGACTAGTCTCTTCTGTTAGTAACAGCTGCGTGACTGATCTAAGGGAAACCCATTGCTGAGGGGTAGCTGGGTAAGGAGTCTTGCAAGTCAAAACATATTGATTTATGCCCAACTTCCTAGTTCAGCCTTATGACTTCAGATGGACTTGTAACAAGGTCAGGCTGTCCTTCAACACTTAACCTTGTCTGCTGAAGAATATTCTGGGCTGTGGCAATGACTTTTAATATCGGATTTGACGTTGCTGGCTGTTGGTGTATAGCAAATGGAGCGTACCTTGCTCACCATCATCCTGCTACTGATGCCTTCTGAAGCCCTGCTTCATCTGGTGTGCAGTAGTGCCACTTTTCCTTCTACTTGTGGTTCCTAACACTTCTCCCTCCTGCTCAGTGATTACTTGAAAACTCCAAAGTCCTTTGCCACCCTCTGCACACACTTGAGACTATGCAGCCCTCAGGTCAAGAGAGGGTTGTTTTGGGCAGACACAGGCTTTGAGCACTGCCGTCGCACGGTGGTTTAGTTGGATCCTTTGTCACTCTAGGAAAGAAGATGGGAAAGTATTTCTACGAGAGAGAGGTGTGGTTCAAACCTGTTTAAGTGGGACTACCTTCAAGAAGAGTGGGAGGTACTGGAGTTCACTGTGGTGGTTGCAGCAGCCGAGTCCACCTAACCCTTCACCTGTTACTATTTACTCTATCTTTGGTTGCCATGAACAGAATTCTTGTTGCCCTTCCAGAAGAGGAAGGGAAGCTATTAGCAGCAACAATTGTGCGCATCCAGCTCTTCTGATAAGATATGAACTAGTAATTGCAACTTAAAATAACTTCTCCCAGTCCATCTTGTTAGCCACGCAGTTGTTAGCTAAGCAGCCTGGAAACAGGGTTGTGCCGCTAGTCTTGGACCCTACCAGGCTGGTGTCTGACAAGCTGGTGTGAAATCTGGGGATGAGCTTTTCAGCTGGGCAACACAGTCTGGGTGGTTTTTGTAGACTGTTAATCTGCAGTCTCTCTGGCTTTCTTCCAACTGTGTGCATCTAGCAGGGACTCTCAGGGTCCTCCCTCCCCAGACCTTGCCTGGACGCACGCCAGCTGAACACGCACATACAGACCTCCTCTGTGTCACGTTGCTGGTGACCAATTATAGCAGTACTATGCGGAAGAGAGGAGGGGGAAGGCATATCTGACTCTCTCTATTTGCCAAATCATATTATCATAGCAAGATGTGAGTAATAGCCACTATATATAAACATACACACACAAATGCCAGATCTCACTTTGATTTGATTTCCAAGGTATCTGTATGATATGCCGGAAACTTCTTCCAGATACCTCTCCTTTGTGTGTGAGCCGTAAAAACTGTTCAGTGTGAGGGGGTTGAACTTTTTTGGGTGAAAAATGTAAATGTATTTTAAGGAAGTTATGCTCTGATGGAGTAACTAAAGCAATGCAGCAAAATTGTCTACCTAATATTACCAATGTGGCAGAGCTAAACTGTGTTCTTTGTTGTTGGGATGCGTGTAGGGGGATCATTAAAATTATTTACTATTTTTAAAAATCTAGGTTTTCCATTGTAAAGCATGAGGAGACTGTACACTTTTATAGCATGATCAATTAGAGAGGATCAATGAGTATTTGTTAGGTCATGCTGACTGTACAGTAAGCGGTAGAAAGTTGTCTCAGTAACTGGTCCTTTCCTATCTGGGAATTCACTACTAAGTTATCTGGGTTATTTCCATTGTCTTAGATTCATCTGAAAAAGGGTAAGGTAAATTTTATGGAACCCAAAAGCAGGCTTTTAAATTTTTTGTATCTCTGGTTACTCAAAAATAGCCAAAAGAATTCCTCTTCATACGCAATTTTCAACAGAACTATGGTCTTTTAGGTACTTGGAGCTAAACAAAATACTGGAATACATTAATGTCACAGATTTTAAGAACATTGAATAAAGTTAAGTAGTGCGCTTGAGGGAGATGGCGAAAGAAGCCTGGGATGCTGTAAAATTCCTGTATGACAAATTGCCACAGCTTGTACACATCTGAGTGGGCGTGTAAGGAAGCTGGTGCTTCGATTAGAAAGCTTCTGCAAAAGATGTTTGCAGCCGGTCCTTTCCATTTTGAAAAAGCTCTGAAGGGAGCAGGGAAGGGGTTGAGTCCTGGAATTAGAAACCTAGTAAGTGTTTAAGGCCTATGAAAATCAAATTTCTCTTCAGGTTTTGAAGACAAAACCACCATGTGAATGCCTCTGAGAGGATTGCTCCACCCAAATCAGTAGCATAAAGGCTACTTTTTCAGGGTAAGAACGTTTCGGGTTTGAAGGCCTGTTGTGCTCATAAGCTGCCATGATGGACAGCTGTGCTGCGTGTAGAGACCCTCACTTTGAAGGGTCTCACAGGGCATCATAGGCACTGTATGTGTGCTTTATGTGCATATTTCTGATGTCTTCTGTTGTGTGTGTGTGTGGTGATGATTGGTATTTCATGTTTTTCATAGCTCTCCAGTCACAGTGATCTTTAGATGCATTTATAAAATAGAGTGTAGGAGAAAATAATAATTTTTGTCTGGGGCCTCACCTTGGGCAATAGTAAATCATGCTCTTCCCAACCTGAGCTGAAAGTTTCAGCTGTTGCATTTTGAAAGGCAGCACTGGATCAATACTTGATCATGTTTGTAGTTAATTTGGAGCAGTTTAAAACAAACTCTTTTTTTAAAAGGTGGTTTAGTTTGTAAAGATCAAAACCTTGTGTGGGTATCTGTTTGGGAAAATAAAATGTGGGACCTGGTTGGTTAGCATTTTTCCTAGGGTTCAGTATCACTGACTGACTTAAAAAAAAAAAAAAATCAACAATAGACTTGACTTGGGCTGGTTTTGGCAGATGAGGCTTTTGTTTTTCTTGCTTTCCTTAGTTGGAGGGATGATCTTGGAAACAGAGGCATTTGACTAGGATTGCTGTAAATGTTAGTCTCCCCTCCAGGAATTCTCTGTACTAAACAAATCAACAAACAAACAAAAAAAACCCCCTGTTTAAAAAATTCATCCTTTTATGTGAGGAACCATTACAACACCCTCTTACCTATGCCCTCAAACAGTTTCTCTGAAATGGACTTAAAAATAACTTCATGTGTTTATTTCTTTACGTTTGGGGTCTGTTTGTGGTATGCAGATGCATCTCCATATTGGTGCATGCTAGAACATGTCGTATCATAGCTTCTTAGGCCAGAGGAGTTTCACAAGTCAATTATGCCTAAAATTAACAAATGCTTCAACTAAGAAATTTCTCTTGAATTATTGTTTTTGTAATTCCAGGGCTTAGTAACCCTCATCACGATTGTTTACATTTGAAAAACTCATCAGTCTTTTGCCTTGGTAATTCCCCACTGGAGGAGAAAATACTCCTTTCTCTGTTGCAGGAAGAGAGAGGTTATGGTACGTCGCTGATGTCAGAACTTTTGGGTAACGTTTGGAGGAAGTGAAAACACAGATAGCATCAGGGAGGTATCAGATGAAGCTGCTCTTAAATGGCCTCTGAGGTCAGAGGAAAACTAATTTCAATGGGAGCAGGGCTAGATTACTGGTAAAGGCTCTTGAGAAGAGCCTACTTCTGAGTATTTGAAAATACTTGTACTCTTTAGTATTCTGCTGATACTACCATGGTTCAAAAGTGAGAAATATAAGGAAGCAATGTGTGACTTCTAGCTATTTGAACACCGTGCCCTGGATCTAGGGGCTCACTTCCATGAGAGGAGGCAGAGGCTGCAAATGGCAAATTTTTCAAATCTTAATCAGAAATGACTGAGACTCAAAAGCATGTCTCCTTGGACTTGGAAGCTTAATCTAGTGGCTGTAAAAGAAATGTCCCTCATTATCTGTATAGAAATAAATTATCTAAATCAGTTTAATGCCCAAGGGTGGATGGAACTAGTGTGGATGTGAGGATGCTTATATTTGTTTAGCTGATTCCATATCAAATGCAGTTCAGATGTAGTGGCAGCAACAACAACGTGATTCCATATTAAGTGTAGTTTGGTTGCAATAGCAGCAACAACAACAAAGTGTACCAAACTCAGGGCACGTAAGTATGATTATTCATTTTAAACACAGTAAATTAGTCACTTTGAACCACCCACACCAATGGAATTGCGGGTGTTGCATTCTGGAGCACCAAATTTAGAATTCCTGACTCTTAGATGCTATGGTTCAGAAACATCGTAGGAACCATGTGAAGAACATCGTAGGAGTGAAGAACAGTATAAATCTGGTTTCCACTGAAAAGAGCAGGTGCGAGAGCATATACAAAGGACTTGTATTATTTAATAAAAGCACCTCGTCTTGTAAGGGTTGGGCTGCAGACTGTTTGACCCATATCCAATCAAATATTTGGAAACAGATGCACTCGACTGTTGTTCCTTCTCTCTTCCCTTCCGGTGGATACAATTGCACACATTAAAACTAGCTGATAAAGTTTAATTCTGTATAATAACTTTTTAGTTAATGTAATAAAATAAAAAACCCACCCACACCCAAACAGTTGCTTTCTGTAAGTAGTCACATCTACATGTTTTCATGGCCATGTAAATTTGTAGGATTTTTCATTGTCAGTGGAACGTATATGATGCAGAAGTCAAAAAACACAGTAAATCTAAAATCCCCCGTACTGTTTCCGTGGATGTCTTTCAGTCTTGTGGTAGATGTTTTGGTGGAGTTTATGGATTTTATCTTTTCAATTTCTTTTCTACATGGGAATTATCACTCATGATTTGTGGAGACCTAATAACAACTGTGTTTGACTATACCAGAAGGTCCAGCGAAGAGATGACAAATTTTTGTCTGCAAACAGTTACAGATGCAAGAATTTAGACAAACAGGGAAATCAAACTTTGGGTGTCGACATCAGTATTCTTTCAAATAGTGTAAACAAGCAGACAGATTATTCTTAGCAATGATTTACAAACCCACCAGAGATTTGATTGCATCCAGATTATAATGTAACATTTCCCTCTGAGCTGCAAAGTCAGTTATTTTTTCGGTAGAAGTAGTTAGGTTGCCACTATTTTTTTGCTGTCATTTTGAGCCTCTGTGTGGTGTCACCTTAATGTTTTTCACTGCTCAACAATATCACGTTAATTAACACAAAATTAAAGTAAACATGTGACGATCAGCTGAGAGATTGCTAAACTGCTATGGAGATTTGGTAGATTCCCCCAAAAGAAGGAAAGGAAGCATTTCTTTTGTGTTTAGCAAATCCTTTTGTTGGAATTTTTCCCCTTATGCTATCAGACTGATCTATCTATGTATTTATTTTCGGGGTTTTTTTTCCCTGCAGATGTATTGGCTTCAGGCATTGGCAACTGACCCAAGTTATATTTGTGGAGTTGATGCCTGTATTGATTGTGCTATTCCTAAATATAGCAAAGTCACTTTTAGACTGTTCTCTCCCTCTTGTTTTGCAGTCATTGAGATGCGTGTTCTTCTGTGAGCTATTAAGCACCACTATCCTGCAAGTTCAGTCCCTTAGTGTTTAGATCTTGAGTAAAAGCTCTCTGATCTTGAGAGCTGTGAAAAGTAGTAGTTTAGAAAATATTCTTATGCTGTAATTGACTAGCAGAAATTTGTAATGATCTTTTTGAACGGCTGTTTAACTGTGAGAGTAGATTTTAGGCCATTTTTTAAAAAACCTAAACACTTCCCTCTTTCATTGTGCAGTTAGTAAGCCCTATTTATTATTTGATAAAGGTCATTATTACTATTTAGAGAAGTTACTGGTATATGGTCTTAAAATTTGCTTTGTATCAGAATAAAACTTGCTTAGATCCACAATGTTGGCAATAGGGTTTGTTCGGTTCTGTAAAGCGTTCCAGTAAATGATGACTACTTGTAGTCGTGCAGGATAAGACAGTGGGATGACCCCGGTAGTTCTTTGAGATTAATTGCTTTCCTCACTATGAATGTGCTACTGGATGCTTTGTCCTGGATGTCTGTCAGCTGTTGGGCCCAGCTGGGCAATAAAGGAGAACTTCCCAGGTGAGGCAGGGAGATGGAGACTGAAATTCCCCAGGAAGCACACATAGCGAGAGGCATAACCCCTGACAAGATAAGCTGTTCCTCTAAGGTGGGAGACTCGATATTGTCATATACCAAGTGGTGCAGGCTGCGATTGTGCAAGATGAAGAGGAATTTCTGACTCTAGGCTGAAGGATTCACATGGGCTTGTGCTGCGGGCACCCTGAATTAAGACAGTAACTAAACTAGCCCGATCCTGAACAGAGACCAGTTTTAAAAATACTTGGTGTCTGGCTGGAGAGGAATATTTGTGAGAACAGTTGTAATTTGGCACTGAGTTGCAGCGTATCCATGAGCGCAGAGGCAAGACTAGAAGATCATCCTGTAGCTGCAATGGAAGATGTGTGTCCAACCACCAACTTCTCAAAAGCAGCAGCTTCTGGTTACGTAGCGCTGAGTCTGAATCTGAGCTCCGCTGATGTGCCACAGCTACGCCTCACCTCCTTAGCTGTCCTGCGGGCTGGAGCGTCATCTCCACGGAGGTGCCCCACCGCTGGCACGTGGCTGGCGGTGGCCAAGTGGGACACCTGTAACAAACTCCTTGCGTGCTGTTTGTGTTTGGTAAACAGAATGTAAAGCACTGGAGGAAGTAGTAAAGACAATAATTTATGATCTTAAATTCATGATGTAATCTGGATGCTTACGAGAGGGGATTTTGTAACAGTCTTTCCTGTTTTATTAATTTTATCTCGTATTGCAAAACTCTTCCTATTACCGAATCTGTTTGTAGGTGTGTTTATTCTTAGGGGCTGGGATTTTTCTTTCATCCACAAGTTAAAACTGCACATGTCTGGTATATTTATGTTACACCCGTTTTGCCTTTTTCTTTTTGGAAGATTTTTTGAAAGATTCCAGTTTGCAATTTAACATTCTCCACTGACCCTATAATGTTAGAAC
This sequence comes from Eurypyga helias, assembly GCF_000690775.1. Lineage (NCBI taxonomy): Eukaryota > Metazoa > Chordata > Aves > Eurypygiformes > Eurypygidae > Eurypyga > Eurypyga helias. The sequence continues at coordinate 29,494 of NW_010258809.1, forward strand.
TGGTTTGAGTCTGATTTTTATGTGTTCTTTCAGGAGAACAACCAACCTGGGTAGTCCATTTCCCCTAAACGTACTTAAGTCTTTCTCCGCTTCTGATCCTGCAGCTGCATTCCCAGCTCTCGCGGTCTGGCTACAGGCAGTGCGGGGGACTTTCATTAAAAGCCGTTGGTCTGTATGCTGACTGCTTGCACATAAATGTGGATTTGACACAGCAGTTGGTTGCAGCCTGCTTTATGTCTAATGTATTGACAAAGGTTTTAATCAGGACTGAAATGTAGCTAACAAGGGCTTGAATCATGCAGCTAAAGTATGGGAATGCAAATTTGTCAAGTGTTTCAGCCGTAATATCTAAATGGCCCTTTAAAAAAAAAGCAGTCGATTTGTTGCCAAGTTTTTCTTGGAACTTTTTGTTTCAGTTTCTTTAACAGAGGTGGGAAAGGTGCTTGGGCTGGATTTTTTTCCCTCATCTTGGAACCTACTACACCCAAAAGTACAAAAGCCTAGCAATTTGCCTTCAAAAATGTAGCATTTAAAAATTCTAACCTTGTGCTGCAGACCACTGTAGACACCCAGAAAAAATGGTTACGTACGTTCAGAAACCTCTTACTTGAATTAAACTGCGACTGGTCCTGAGCCGTATTTGGTGGCTACTTCCAAATTAAGGTAATACTTGTACAAGCTGAGCAGAACATGGAGCTACAACACTACTTTTTAGTGCATGTCTAGTCTGACTCGGTGGCAGGCAACGTGCTTCCACGTGTGTGTAAACGCACGGTGAGACCTGACAGACTACAGCTCACTCTAATGCGTCTTAAAGTGGGTATCTGTATCACGTGTTTCATTTCAAACTTGGTTTAACTAGTTAGAGAGCTCGACAGTCCCTTATTATTTGTAGATCAGCTGTGGTATCTTAGGCACCGTTCAGATACATAGGCAAGTAGTCCTTGACGTGGGAAGCTTCCATCCTACTCAAGGCAAGCCACAGAGGAGAGGGGAAGGGGAAATGGCAGCAAAGTATATACACATTTAGGGCTCCCTTTAGAGCTGCACAGATCTTCTTCAAATGTCTGTTTGATATGAGGTTGGTTTGTTGGGTTGTTTTGTTTTTTTTTTAATGCTGGCAACCTCTTCCGCAAGTGAGTGATGCTTCCTGCCTCCCTTTCTTGGTAGGGAGCCCGCGTGTTCTGCCAGAAAGCAGCTGTCACTTGACACAATCTGTTCTGTGCTCCGGCGTAGGCTGGCTGCTCAAAGGGGAGCTCTGTTGATTCTTACACATTAGGAGATTAGAGAGTGACTTCAACCTCCCTTGGTTATTAGGGCTTAAAGACCAGCTGCAGAATGAAATATTTGGAGCCTGTTTCACTGGCTTTCCCCAGCGAAGTGGGTCAGGGTTGTGCCTTGAAGGAGGGAGGGGTATGCTGTTCAACATCTACAGATGCTTTATGTGAGTTGTGGAGAGGGGGAAGTTGGGGGCAAATAATTAAGAGTTTATGAAATGAGTTTTTTGGTTCTGTTTGTTTCTTTGCAGGGGTTGAAAGGAAAGCTCCGTGTTTTTAAAATGCATATATATGTATGTATGATATCTGTATATGCATGTGTGTACATGCAAGCATATACATGCACATATATATATATGAAACTATGATTAACAATCACTGCCACCTCTTCTAGTGCCTCTTAGCAATTCAGGGTTGTATGAAGCTGCTGTTGAAGGCCAATTTCTAGTTACAGAGAACAGAAAAATTACAGGGTAGTAATACCAAGCTTCCTTAGCAGTAACAAGTGACAGAAAAAAAAATACTTCTGCAGAACAATTAAGCCTGTTTGGAAGGTAATGAGCAACAGAATCGCATGCCAGGGCCTAGCTGCAAGGAGTTTGAGTTATGAGACGCTTGTATGCGGACCTAATGTGTCAGCCTCTAAAATAAGCCTTAATTAATAAACATCAGTACGGTGAATTTTGCCATCTACTAAGTTGTCTGAGAGTCCTATCTAAAATGTTTCCTCAGGATAACTTTGAGAGAGCCAGTAGTGCTTACCCTATTTGTAGATAATTATTTTATTTAATGCTCTGTTTCAGTGATTACTGTACAGGTAGTCTGATATGAAAGTAACACCTTTTGGGTTATATTAATTAAATTTATCTGAAAGGCAGCATAGCTGAAGGACATAAGAAGGACTGATTACCCTTTGGCATTTTTTTCTGTTTCTGAAGTTGAATGGGGAAAGATTATTTTTGTATAATCTTAAGGCATCCTTAGGTTTGCAGTGTATATGGCTTTGAATTTAGGAGGATTTGTGATAAAGACATCTTTTTTGTTTAATGTTTATGTTTCTGTGCAGAGAGAGCACATCTTAAGCCTACTAGTTAAACTACAGTGATTTGAGAATGCAACGTGAAAAATCAAACCTTAGTGTGTGTTTAGGGTTCTCCAGTGATCTTACAGGAAAGGCAGTTGTATAAAATTTGATCCATTTATTCTATTAGAAAAGCCGTTATAGACAATGTGCAAATGACTCCCATCTAGGAAAAAAATGGCAAATTTATCAAAGAATGCAAATGTCTCAATGAAAAACAAGTCATCTGTTTAATTACAGCCTCATGTTTAAACGACAAATTGTGGCACTTTCTTGGGTTCTTAAAGAAGTAGCCTTCATCTCCGTCAAGTTGTGAAACTGAAGTTTGTCACAATAATTCAGAAAACTTGTGAGTTCCACTGACGTTGTCTGTGAACATTTCAGCTGTTCAACTTTGTTAGAGATCATGAGACCAAATCCTTCTTGCCTCGCTCCCGTCCCCTTCCCTGTCTTCTGTCTGCAAAGACTGTTTTGTTTGTATAGTTTCTTGGAACAAAATCCACCGACAGCAGTCTGTGCTGTAGATTTATTAAGCAAATACAGTAGCTCCTTCTGTAGCTTCCTTTCCTGTATCATGCCTGTGACCCTTGGAGTTTTTCCAAGATAATGTCAGTCTTATGCATGATAGTTGGATACATTAATTATGCTTATGTGGAACTGAACGTCTTAGACTTCATTCATTCATTGCTGCTCTTCACAAATCTTACAAAATTAACTAGTTCCTAGAGGTGTTTGATTCCAAAGCAGAAGGTTTTTAGGTTATGGCCTGTGGGACCACCTAATAGTTGGTCCTTGGAGAACTAGCGGAGTGTTGACGCTGTGCTGCTACTTGTTTCCAACTTTTACCTAACGTTGGAAAGTTAAAAATACATCTTATTGCCTCAATACTTGTAAGTGGCAGCTACATTTGCTGTGCCCTGTGTAGCAGCCATAGGAAACTGGCCCATGATAAGTGTCCTCATTCTGCTGTGGTCATTTCTGTGGAGTTGCCAGTTTAACTCATGTAAGACCATTTTGTGCTCTTCCTCAGTGTAGCTAATGAATTATTTGACTTCTTTTGTAGTTAATTTTGATCCTACTAATGTCAGTGCCCTCTTGGTTGGCCTCTCTTCCCTGCAAAGGCAAAGCGTCTTCCAGCAAACCTATCAGGACTACCCCAGAGGCTGTCTCAGTACAGCAAATTCTTTCTGTTGGTGGACAGACTCGTGGAGTTGGAGATGGTAGTTGTCACTTTACTGGAGTGGTTGGACCACTTCCCTGCTGTTAAAGTTACACAGGGTTCTCCTTTTAATGTTAGGTCTTCAACCCATCTGAATATTTTTTCAGTGGAGATCCTGACGCTTCTATGGCCAGTGTAAGCCTAATCACAAAAAACTTGCTTTTCACAGTTGCCTTAAATGTAGTCAGTGCACCATTAGAGCCATTATTGCAGAGCGAACAAACTTGGAAATCTCCTTTTTTTCCTCAAAACTCTCTTGTGCACTGAACTGTGCCTACCTTTACATTATCTTCTCTAAGCCCCTGCAGGCAAATACACATCAGTTAGTAGAAAATGAAATGCAAAGCAAAAATTAAGGGTCACACCTCGCTAATTAAATGTTCTTGAAACACGTGCTCTCTCTTTAAGTAATATGATGATCATCAACCTATCCTCAAGCCAATTAAAAGATGTAGGTGTGCTTTTTCTCACCCTGTTGTGCTGTTGTAGGTGTGAGCTGCTTCTTGGTCCTGGACAATCTTAACAGTCTTCCCCAAATGTGTCCATTGGGTACATTTTCACTTAGGTGCTGTATCAAAGCAAGAACACAAATGAAAATAACGTTGAAATAGTGAAAACCTGGCAATACTAACTGTGGACACCTTTCATGTGATGGTGAGAATGGGATGGATAGCAGAGTAGGAGGACAGGAGCAGGCTTTGGTTGCTACGTATGTCGATCGCTGTCAGTTGTCTGCTCATCTGACCCTTAGTGGGTGAGTAGGACCAACAGGGTTCGCTGCTCTTTAGGTTATTTCATGCATAAAAACTGTAGTTGTTGTGCAGGCTGAAGCGTGCTTACATCAAGCAAAGGGCTACGCTGGTCTGACTTAGATGATGAAACTTCTGTTTATGAGGATTCTTGATTGCATATTGACTCAGTTATGCCTAGCTGATTGAGATGACACTGTACTGAATTAAAGTGCATTGATTTGCATATTGCTTCCGGATTAATCAAGAATAGCTATAACTACCAAGTACTTGATTTTGTCATCATTACTCTGAAGCATAAACTTTCTGTAGTGTGTGTGTGTGTGTGTGTGTACTACCTTTTACTTAACAAGAGTGGGGAAGGGTACATTTCCTAGCTCAGTTTTTCTGGAAACTTGATTTGAATGGAGTTTTTCTTAATGTGCTGTCTGGGGCTAATGGATTGGCTTCATGACTTCAAAAGTAGTACGTGACAAATCGGAGTCTGTGGTGGATGTTGATTGCTACTAGTAAAAGGAATTGTTTGGGGCCTGCCAAAACATTATCTACCTCTTTCCAGGTGTGTTTGTGAATTCTCTTACTTCCCTAAATGCTTCCTGAGGGCTTTCCTGGAGATTCAGATGCTGTCTGTTATCTTATAAATCAGTTTATGAACACATTTAATTGCAATATGTCTAAGGACCTAACGTCTGTAGGTAATTGACTGTCCTGCAGTGAATGTGAAAGATGCCTGGCATACCTGATGGGTGGATAAATGGAAAAAGACTTGTATAAGCATCCGAAACCAGCCTGAACTCACTGCTTGTCTTCTGTCCAAATTGAAAGTAGAAGCTCATGGCTTGTATGTGTTGTATCAGTTGAGTTGTACAGATGAGCCAGACGAAGGAATATGTCTCATAGTGTGTATTAACAGGAAAAATTGCTTTTAACGGGTGGCTACCATCTCCTTGGATATGAGGTGAGGTGTTTTTGACCTTCTGTGATCACAGCAGAAACTCCAGCCCTAGGTACAGGGCTGAGACTTCCAGATGAAAGTTCAGGATGAAAATCATCCTGGACTGAATCTCGCCTGATAGCGGTGGTAGAGACCCTACTTGGAGCTACAGCTGGCCGAACGCCTCTTTGGAAGGATGGTACAGGGGTTGCGTTGTGTGGCCTGGTACCGAGCCAGGCTGGCTCTGCAGAGAGCGTGCTCTTCTCTGTCAGAAGTGAAAAGATTGCTTGGGAAAAGATGGGGGACTACGCTTTTGAAATCGGGGTGCGTAAACCTGAGCCACTTCCCTGCTGAGACTGTTGAAGAGCTACATCCTCCAATTGTGTCTATAGAAAAGAGAGGTTGGTAGGGTAGTCCTGGTCATAGAGAGGCCAATGCAAATTCCTGTGGTGCCTGTGTCCAAAATGAGACAGTCGGTGGGGGTTGGTTATCCTGGAAATCTTGATGGACTACAGAGCTGTTCCTGTGACTGTCTGTGCTTGATCAAAAACCCAAGCTTAATGGCCCAAGTGACTCTTTCCAGTCCCATGTTTCTGTGGATGCTACGTCTAGCTGGTACCAAAATGCATGGGGGCTGTTTGAGGTATTGGAGGGCAGGAGGCCTAAATCAAATAGACAACAGCTTTTTGGGTAGCAGTCTGAGCCCTGATTTAAAATCTTAGTTAAAGATTTAAACCCCAGAAACCCTGGAATGGCTTATTTCTTTCTCTGTGGAAAAAGCGAGGAAGAAGGAAAAAGGCAGGCAGAGAGGGACGGTAGCTGTAGTGTTTGTAGGTATGTTGTTTCTCTGTGACAACAAGTTATATAGGGAGACATAATATTTTTGTTAGACCAGCTGGAATTTCATAAGACATGGTTGGAAAAGGCAGGCAGACTTTTGGGCACATGGTCCTTAGGGAGGAACAGCTATTTTTGCACTGCATGGGAGGGATGAGGCACATGGAGCCCTTGGCAAGAGGAAAAAAATGGAGGACGCAAGTATTGAAGTAGGAGGGCAAAACACAGTTTGACGTACAGGAGAAAATTATGTCAGCCTTACGGGACTTCACACTTTGTTTTCTGTGTGACTGGGCATTGTTGTTACGTGGCGGATAGCAGTGTGGAAAGAGCCCGGCTTTGTGGGCACCACGTTGGCTGTTTTGGAGTGGTGCATTCATAGAATCACAGAATGGTTTGGGTTGGAAGGGACCTTAAAGACCATCTAGTTCCAACCCCCCTGCCATGGGCAGGGACATTTCAGCTAAGACCTCCTCTTATTCTTGGTGCTTCAACACCTGGCAAACTTGTCTTATGTGGGAAGGAGGAAGTGAGGAGAGGAGGCTTTCTTGTTACGAGAAAAAGCCGTGCTAGAGACCTTCTTACAGAGTAGGCAGCAGTGCTCATCTGAACACAAGTCATCTCCACTTCAGCCCCCGGTATAGCAGACTGGAAAGCTAGACCTATTGTGTTGCAAGTGGTCCTGCTGACTGCCTAATTTTAGAGGCATGAAAGAGATGCTGCCTGTAGTCCCATATCTAAGTAATGAACTGTGTTGTAGGATCTGAAATCCAGTGGTTGTAGTGGAAAAATCTGGTGAAGATTTCTTAGAAATAACCATTATTTTTTGATTTATACAGTTAAAATTAATTTTTTTTATTTATTGTAATATTATTTTGAAAAAACCCACCCAACACACAAAGCCACTAATGTATCTCTGTAGTGTGATATGCTACTGTCTAACCAGCCCTGCCTTCTCCAAACCTCTCGTCTCAGCCAGTTCTCCTTTAGAGAATTGAAGATGGTCGTTTGCTATGTAACTTTACACTTACCTGGTTGAGAATGGGTTGCAGGGACTTTGGTTCTGCAAGTACTTCTCAAAAGCATTCACTTACTAGCTGCTAATAGAACAAAGGCTCAGAGTGAGCTAGGTGCATGATCTTATACTGCATGCGTTCTCCTTCTGCAGTTAATCTGGGTTAAAGGGGCCACACATGCAAGAATTCAATTTAGACACTTCAGCCACGCAAAAAAACTTCTTCTGTAGAAGAAGAAATAGTAGATCTGAACTCAAAGCTATGATAAGAACGTTTTGATTTTCTGAATAACATCCTAGCACTGTTTTTCTTCTGACGTAATTAAGATCCTAAACATTATAGTCACTATAACCATCAGGTGGGCGGCAATAATGGCAAGTATGATACACTGGGCATGTAGTAGATACCTACACGCACCTGTAAAGATGCCTTACGTGCATATAGGGTTGCTTGATATGTGTACACAGTGAAAAATACAGCAACATACCTATGTGAGAAAGCAAATGATTGACCTTTATAGATTTCTTTCATTAGTCTGTACTGGGAGTAGTAGGTTTAATAGTATTTAAGCTTAGGTAGCATCCTGAAAAATCAGATGAGCCAAGGGGTTCTTTAAGATGCTTGTTGTTGATAATGGTTAGGGGCTGAAGGGGGCTAATCGCTTGATGTAAAAGAATACTGGCTGGTCATCTAGAAATATTTCTAGAATTCAGAACAGTTTCATATGCTGTTACCAGACAAGACTGTTGTTGAAATTTATATAATGTTTATCTTCATATGCTTAGTAAAATAACATTGCTTCCATAAATTATACTGAAATCTTGGCTAAACGTAGGTCGCTTCAGTCCTACAGCTGAGAATGGGAGCACACCAGGCAAAGTGGAAAAACTGTAGTACAAAACACTGTTTAGTAAAATATGGAAAAATACATTTGAAGCAAGGGATGTCTGTGTTCATTAACAGAAAATGCAGTTCATGTCTGTTGGTCTCCTGTAAGACAGCAGCATCTTTCATTATGAATGAGGATGGTTTTAATGGTATTTACTACAGTTTAAAAGTACTTCCCTGACAGATTTGAATGTTACGAAATGCGGTATTTGGAGATATTCGATAAAATCTACCTTGATTAATGATTCAGCATTCAGCCAGGAAGAACTGTTTCTTAAATGTTGTCCCTTCCTAGAATCCAGAGAATGTGCACTATGTAACTGCTAATACTTGAAAGCAGCGTGAGAGGTTCAAGCTTGTTTAAGGATGGCCTCTGCACTCAATATACAAAGTACAGGAGCTGGCTCACTTAACCTCCTTCGTGCTACTCTGGTTTACAGCTTTTAAAAGAGAAATCCAGGGATTTTTTATTTCTGTCTGGAAAGCAGGCTCTAGCCTGACATATAGCAGCTTCCAGAACTTTTACAGCTATATGAGGCAAGGAAAATATTAATCATTACTTGGGATGCATCATCGAGATGTCACATTTTGTAGTTCTTAATTTTATGGCTCATTTCTGCCTTTTATGGTGTTACTTCACTGTTTATTTCTGTAAACTCTTACATATTCTCAATGCTGCTTATGATTTCGTTCCTATGGAGGAGAAAAAAAAAATGTTTGCTTGACACCTTTCAGACAGAGGATATTTTACAGAAGCTTCTTTGTTTTCTTGGACGAATTTACTTTGAGGAATTCAAAGCCCATGTCAGAAATCCTAAGCATATCTTAGGAAGCGACAAGTAAAGACATAATTTTAATTGCTTCAAGGAACAGATTGTTTCATTCACTACCAGTCTGTTTGTCCAACAGCATTTAGGAAAAAATAGGAATCTTTTTTAATTAAGACTTCTACAGATATTTCATAGTGTTAGTTCATCTCTGTTCATTAGGGGCGATCGGAACTTAAGACACTTGCACTTACGTATGCATAATGCCACTCCTACCAATTACTTCACACATTTAAAATGCTTCTTTTGACACTTCCTCGACTCACTGCCCGTCTTGCATTGCCCTCACTGCTCTTGCACGTCAGTGTCCTGTTTCAAAACCTGTTGTAGTGATGCTCAGTACCAACGTTTTGGAGTGCAAATTATTTACAAGCATTTCTAAAACATGGAGTGTATATGTGTGATGAAAACAATTGGTTTGGTATGTAAGGAACAGAAGCTGTCTAAACTCAGGAGTGTTTGAGAGGGTTGTGGCCAGAGTGCTCCCTTGCTGGGGTTTGTAGTGTATTTCTGTATTGGTGCAAAGACAGAAATACCTGTGTGCAACAGAACACTTTGTTTATCTTTAGCGATCGTTACAGCTGCATCTTTTTCCTAGTGGTGGTCCAGTTCTCTAAGATGTTCTACCTCACTGAAAACTTAGAGTAGGGCAGATAACGAACCTGCTTGTTTTTCTGTTCCTGAGTTGGTATGTTGGAGGTCGGTTCGGGGTAACCAAAATGAAGACATTCCCTTTCACCTATTGAGAGCATTGAGATTCCAGCAGGTAGTATTTATGGTCTGCATCTCCCACTCTGCTATGCTTATATGTATTTATTAAGAAAGTGGCCTTGTGGTATGTCTGAAAATCAACTGTCCAACCTACTGATGGTTGCAGTTTGAAAATCATTGACAGCTGAAAGAGAATCCGTTTGAGAGCGTGAAAAAATGCTGAAAGGCAGGCATCAAGCACGTTGCTAGCAACAGACATCAAAGACCTTATTTCCTGCTGGACATTTACATATGGAAAACAAATTTAGTGGTAGTTTTACTTCTGTTTATAAACCTGAACGTGAGTCAGCAGTGTCATGATGTTGCCTCAAGGAAAGGAGAGGGGTGCAGTGTCCGGGATAAACTTTTCGTTTGTAGGATGATACGGTTCTGCTCCCTCGGCTGTTGGTCAGGCATCAGCAGAGCAGCACGTTCACATCCGACACTGAACTTCAAGAAGAATGCAGACAACTGAAAATCCAGACTACAGCATCAAGAATAACCAAAATCTAGAAAACACAACCTCTGAAGGAAACCATTCTAGCAAGGGAGGTGTAAATGAATTATTTCAAGTATCCCAAAAAACTGTTCCGAGTGTGAGGTTGCTGTATGTTGGCATGAATTACATAGACAGTTTGAGAACTCTCATGTTGGAAGTTTTTAAGGACAGGTCAGATATTTGACGTAATTGTTTTAGAGACAATGAATTCCACGCGGGAAGCAATACAAGAGGGGGAAGAGGGGGAAGAGGGAACCTTTGGATGCCTGCTTTTATTTTCTGTGAATTCAGACCTGAGGTTATATAAAACTCTCTTCGTATCCATTCTTTCTTATCTGTGTGGTTTCTAGTATTCATGAATCAAAGGGCTGGGAAACAGAAGGTCAGACACAAGTAGTAAATGGAACCAGGTTACACACTGATCTGTGTAAAATGGTATTTATTTCAGTACAGACAGATATAAGGACTATGTATGTAGGAGCAAAGGAATATGTTGCATTTACAGGATAGTGGAACGCTATTTCAAGGAGCACCATTTCTGAAAAGGACTTGGTTATCCACTGGGAAATTTCTGTCTGATTTCTGTGGTAAATGGGCTAATGTAATGGATGGGTACATAAAACAGAGACGTGTACAACTCTCTCTCTCTCTTTGGGACTGATGTTGCTGCCTCTGGGAAACAACTTACGGCTTATTTTGACAGTGGAAGAGATACTGGGAGAAAAGCAGAGTTCCTAGAAGAGGCATAAATATGATAGGCTGGAAAATAGTACTGTTTGCAAACTCCGGGAGTTTGGAAAGGAAGTTAGTTTTATTCTGCTGTAGTCTCCAAGAGCGTTCCCTTATCAAAGTGGTAGCAATGAGCAGGAGGAAAAATACAAATTTTAGGGTAGAACTTCCTTCCCTGGAAACATTTCAATCAAGATTGATGGAGGAATTTTTTTCTCCCCTTTGGAGGAGAAGGGAAAGGTTTTTGTAAAAGCAAAAACCCATAAGCTTTAACCCAAAAGAAATAATTCATTGCAATCCGCTGGCCTGTGCTATCAGAGAGATAAGACTCCCATGATTACACTGGCTCCTTCTGGCTTTGTAATTAATTTTGCTGAATGGTGGGGGGTTAAATGAGAGATTAGCAGCTCTCATGGGAGCGGAAGGAGGGTTTTCCCATGACTGGCATCTTGTAATCTCCCTCTAAAAGTGTCTTTTTCTGTCTTTGTGCCTGTTCTTTTTAGGGCATTAATATTTCTGTCAAAGTTGATGTCAGAAGAGCTTTTTTCCTTCTCACAGCAGGGAGGGGACTGTTCAGTTACCATCAAGGGAATTCCTCTGAACTCTTGATTTTAATTTTTTTTGTTGCTTTTACTTCAGTAATTGTTTCATTTGTTATTTTGTCTAATACCGCAGATTCTGGAGTTACTCAATAACTGATGCAAGTTTCTTTCATTCTTAGTAAAGAAAAGCTAGAAAATACTGTACAAATGTATCCTGAAAGCTGCAACGTCTGAGGAAAAAGTGGAACCAAGCAGTTGGTGGTGTGGATATTTTTCATGTTTAATATTTCATGTATTTATTTTGGGGTAGAGGAAACTTGGCTTACATTTCCAGTCTTTGTTAACCCTTTGCATATAGAATTACATATATATACGTATAGTATATATACTCCATGTTGAGGGAAATGGCAACAACATACTATATAAAGGGACACAGGTGATGTTAAAGAAGGAAGATTACTGACTTCAAAATGATCTTGCAGGCAAGCTTGTTTAGTGGTGAAGAGCTCTCCACGAATTTTAGTGTACCGGGAATTAGTAACCAAAAGCAAAACGTGACTGGAATGGCTGGGGACTGCAGCACATGGTGTATGTGGAAAGCTGGAGGAAGTTAGGCTTGTTCAGCCTGCTGAAGAGAAACGTGGAGGCGGAGGGGGTCTTCCACCAGCCAGAGGGGCTTTGTAAAGAAGGCAAGTCAGACTCTTGGAGGTGCAGAATGAAAGGGCAACGTACACAATGTCTAATAGGGAAAATTGGGGATAATAAGGAAAAGCTTTGTCACCACGATTGTGGTTAAAGCCTGGAAGGGATTGCCTAGAGGTGCCATGGAGTCCTCCATCCTTTTATACCTTCAAACCTTGATGGAACAGGGTGCGGGGATCCACCTTTCAGGTTAGTCTAGCTTTGGGCATATTAGACTTCATGACCTCCAGAGATCCCTTGCAAATTAAGCAATATCCTTCTCTAAGGACGTTACAGATTTGTCCTGTAAGGATAGAAATCCCTTCCCTTTATTTCCTGGTTATTACTAAAAGCTGAGTCTGTAGTACTGAAACATTAGCTTAAAATGGACAATTTTATTATGACTTGTATCTTGGTTTATGAGATGCTGTTAGGAGCTGGGCAGCAAGATGAGTAAAGGAATGACCCTGCCTATTCCCTGCAGTACCCTGATAAAATTTCTTTACTTTCCCTTGGAAAGGGAGCTCTGTGGGGTGATACAGGGTGTGTGGTATGGGTTACAGCCATCTAATTCCTCTCATTCCTCACCTTCTGAATTACAATGTGAAACTGGGAGCTGATGTTCAGATTTGCTTTTTTCCTCCCTTTCTGCTAGGAGGTGGGGATGTGTGTGGGAGGTTTTTCTCCCCCTCCCTTTTCTTCCTTATGTCCCTCCAAAATAGTTCTTTCTAAACTTTACGAATACTGCCAGGAGAAAATTTGGCATATGCGTATAATTTAACTGTTCACTTATTCCTAATCAACAAGGATATGCTTTCAGAAATACTAAGAATGTTCTCATTTTGCAGTTTGTTGTCAGGTTTGTTTTCTATCTAATTTGTGGCTAATTGGCTATAGCATATGGTAACACTATTTTGAAATAAGACGCTTCCTTTTTTGTTTGTTTTTATTGGTTTAAAGGAATTTTTCTGCTTAGCTGTTGGTGTTTTCTGGACACTTTTATTAATGTTTGAGCCTAGTAAGGGTAGGTCTTGAGTTCATAGCTGAGGTTCACTTAGCAGATGGCCTTCCTTGGCTAACTTACTGGCTCTCCTCCCCCTCTCTTCCCTTCTCTTGAGAGAGAAGGTCTCAATGCTCATGGCTGTTAACTTGTGAAAACTGGATCGTACTGGTTTAAACCCTTATGCATACAAGTTTGGAATACTGATGCTCGTCTGAGCAGTTGTCCTGATGCACACAGCTTTCTTCCTTGTTTTCTTCCTTCCGGGAAATTTTCCCCACCCCTTCAGCTTGTTGCCTCTTAGGCCAGTCAAACTTCCACGCAGTTTTTAAAGAGGTGACCGGGTAGGAGCAGAAACCAAGTTCTGCATTTTAGATTATTTTTTTTTTAAGAATAAGCAGTCCTTTGCCCGTTTCTCATATCATCTCCTCAGAATTATCTGTAAGCTCTAACTTTCCTGCCGTCAGATGTAATGACCCTGATATACTCCAGCCATGCTGTTTCCTTCTATGTATATGCAGTTCCAGATTTCCCTTAAACCAGGGCATAGGTTAGTTCCTTGGAAGCTCTTTGCAATCTGGTGGACTGTGGCTTCAGGCAGGGATGGAGGAAGGCTGAGTGGCTCTCTGGGATAGATGCAAAATAGCTTCCTCTAAATCCTCACATCTCTCTTCTCCTCATTACTTGGGGTGCCATAGATACAGTGCCGCTGTGCTGACTAGGGTAGAATTTCCTTTTTGTAGCTCAAGAGCTACGGTTTCTAAGATTCATAATTTTATGTGAATTTAGTTCTTTGCTAGATAGACCCGTTAGTATCACCAATCTTTCTTTCTTTTCCATCTTTTCCATCCAAATTTGTTGCAGTGCTGGTAATGACACTTGCCAAAAATTGCTTATAAAAGGTAAAACAAAACCCCTCTCAGTGCAGAATTTCCCAGAAGAGTGGATCCTCAGATCTGGACCCATGTCTCATAGCTCAGCGTAGGTGTCCTTAAAAGGTAGCTTAGTCACACGTCCTCCTCAGGGGCGAGTCCGCGCAGTGCCGAGACTCTGCTCGGGCACGTTCAGGGTCAGAAACCTAAAGCTGACAGGTACCACTTTAAGACGACAGACTTCTTAAATGAAACCTGGACATTCTGTAGGAGTTCACAGGACATGCTTGCTTTAACATGCTTGAACAACTCTTCGCTGTGTCACACCTGTTTCTCACACCAGTGTCCAGCTTTGCAGCGAACGGCAAAAATCTGACACCCTGAACTTCAGTATTGAGCAATACATTCCATCCTGTTTAATGAACAGGGATCTCCTGCTGCCCGTGGCTTGCTTTGCTTGAAATTAAGGTTGTTTTTCTGTTTATTGTACAATACTTGAAAGCAGTGTTATTTTAGTGAGCCAACAATCTAACTGCTTTATCCTTTACCAGCCGGAAGTGCTCTGAACTGTTTAATATTAACCAAACTGTTTCAGGAGAAGTGCTATCTCAAAACAAATTCAAATATAGCTTTACCCAGGAAAGCCATGGAAACCCATTTATTTTTCTGTTCTTCAGCTGGAAACAAATGTTCTGTTCTCATATCATGTGAAACTGGAATAGATTCAGGTCAGGCAATGCATATTCATTTCTTGAGACTCCTTGACAGTTTTAACTGCAGTCACTTCCCTCTCCAGCCCACTCCTTTCACTTCAGATTATGAGAATGGGAATTCCTTCATCTTTTGGGAATTGCACTTGCATTTCTCTGAGCCTTGATGGATAAAAATCTGTTAAAACCTTTATCTAAGTGAAACACATTCAGCATGTGAATTGTATTGTTTGGCATTGTGATATAAAAATATCCGCATTCACCAAAACTGGCTTTCGGTGGGAAATTTTTTATTCTGGGTTATTGGGGGCACTGTTTTACTTCTCTGTTTTACTAAATTTGTTATGGGAAATACTAATCCGTGTGAGTCATGGTAGATCAGCAAGGCTTCCTTGGCTGTGATCTGAAATGTCACTGATAAAGCCTAAAGCCTTTTCCTTAGGCAAATGCAGCTATCCACTAGACTGCAGTGGATTCTAATTAGTCACGTGCAAGCAGGCACTTAATGCCTTCCTCTCCGACCTTCACCAAACATCTGATTGGAAATCTGTTCAGGGTGTTAGCGACTGTCTCTTTTCCTGGAAAGCCAAGAAATACCCATAGAGTGTGTTTGTATAAACTACCAGGCGTGGAAAATATTACGTAAAAGTTTTTACCAGCCCTTAGTCTGGATGTGGCATTATACCCAAAGGAGACTAAAATCAGTTATTTGCTTTATTCATTTCAAAATTGTCCTTCTCTCGCCTGTGTATGATTTGAGGGTTCAAGTGGCAGCGTAAGACTTGAGAAGGCTGTATTGTACTGAACAAAATGAGGGCTGTTCTCCAAAACTCTGTTCCCTGCCACACAGGGTCCATCTATACTGAAGGAAAAAGAGTAAGTAACAACAGATTAGTTGTGCAGGGAACCACAAAACACATTGCCTACATGGAAGACTTAGGCCACTTCTCAACATTGAATTCATCTGCTGCTGAAAAGGTCTCCCTTCCCCCCCTCAGTGTTCTGTGAAGCAACACCTTATTTTTTTTCCCCGTGTTTAATGTCTGTTACAGAGGCTTAATGTGCTGGAGGGGGTTGGATATTTTTCTCATTAAAATCTATGTTCTGAATACTTACCAGGTCAGCAAACTGGCTAAATAAAAAGGAGGAGGATTTAGCAGAGTCTGAGACAGCCATTTACAAATAAATCTCTTGGGTCTCTAATCGCTAGCAAATCTAGCCGTCACTTTGATTTGAAGGGAGATTAAGGATTACAAATATTTTATAAATCTATTTTTAACTTCAGTGCCATTATATGAAAATGAAGGATTCAGTGCTACTTTTTCACCCTTTCTTACCTCCTGCAGCAATCTGGAATGATTTAGTTGGATAGACTAATGGTGCTTCTACTCTGTCCATACCCAATAAGTGAAAAAGCTGCCGGCGGTGGGGCCAGGAGAACATTTGTACAGATGTAAAGAAATCCTGGTATTACAGAATGGGGCCAAGGAAAGAAAGGTTTTGCCTGGCAGACTTTTAATTCATAGAAATCGTGGGTGGGTATTTTCCAGTTTTGTGTCTCATTGTCTTAAAACAAGTCTTGAGTGCTTGTGCCTGGATTCCCACTCTAGAGAGAGTGGTCTCCTTGGGATGCTGCAAGTCCTTGACAGGTTGCTCCATGCTTGCTCTTGTATCTGGTAGGGAAACATCCCTTGCTGTGGTTTGCCATCATCCTCCCAGACACAGAGCTTTCAAAGGACAACAGAACTTGCCAGGGTCAGCCTGTGTAGGAAGAATTGAGTCTTTGAAAACAAGGTGATGGGCCTGCCTTCTGCGGCTGTATCTGCATTTTGTCTTTTCCAAACTTCTGGGTAGCCTGTTCCTGGCAGTGAGTAACTTGGCAGGAACCCTGTGAAATGTCGCAGAAGTAGTCTGTGGGAGCACAAGAGACATCCCTTAATTCCCCAGCGCATTATACCTTTTCCTCCACCCCCCTCTTTGTCATCTGCACCGTTTTGCTCTACCAGGTAAATTTAATTCGGTAACAAAGCAAAACTGGGGGAGGGGAAGGATGACTCCTGTTTCTCTGAAACCTTCATAATTTGGTGGGGTTTAAATATTAGAAATTAAATCCTGAAATGGTATGTAAACATTAATGAAACTGAGCTGGGCTAAAGGCATTGAGGTTTGCCTACAAACACCATCTGGATATCTGTCAGCGCAATGTTTGTTCTTCGTATTATTCTTTCAACCTGCCGTAAACGATGTCAATGGCTTCTGGATTTCCCCTTGATATACAAATAAATCTTCCGTGCTGATCCTCCCTTTGATTCTCTGTATCAGTTCTGATGCCAAATGAAAACAAAGCTCCCTTCTGTGTAATAGCTTAACCGCCTCTCTGCTCCTGTGGGTCTCGTCCTGGCAGGGTTGGGAATGCAGCCACAACCCGCCCTCTGCCACCAGCCTTCAGGTTGTCAAGTCAGAAGGGTACAGGAAGTCGAGGCGGAGACCTGATCCTTGAAAACTGTCTCCAAGGCATCAGCTCTGGCACCCCGAGCAAGGAGAAAAAGCAGGGCAGAGGATGAATTGCAGCTTGCCCCTTCCACTGCTTTGTACAAAGCCTTTGAACCCTTGCCCTAAGGGGAGCTGGGGTGCCCCTGCAAGGCAGGGGGCTTCTAACAA
The DNA here is from genome assembly GCF_000690775.1 of Eurypyga helias. Lineage (NCBI taxonomy): Eukaryota > Metazoa > Chordata > Aves > Eurypygiformes > Eurypygidae > Eurypyga > Eurypyga helias. The sequence continues at coordinate 46,766 of NW_010258809.1, forward strand.
TGCCCCTCTTGTGCTGGCTGGCTTCTCCGAAGGCTGCAGCATCTGGGATTATCCTGTAAATGGCCTAGTGAGAAGGAACACCCTAAGAATGATTCCCTACTCTTGGTGATGGATGAAGCTGAAATAAAGCAGTTTAATTTATAGAAAACTGTGGGCCCTGAAAGGACTGAGCTATTATTTTAATTACTGTAATGAACAAACACTACTTGGAAATCATTAAGAGAACACAGCTCCAGTTCCTGCTGTCTGACGTGTATTGATGAAACTTTTCTTGAACCAGAGGGATGCAGGTTGGGGTTTTTTTTCTGCTAAATTGACGGCAGCGTGGGCAAGACATTTTGCTGTTGCTTTGTATTGCATTCCCGTCACCAGGAAATTTGTAGTCAAATACAGGCTATTAGTATAAGTGTGGGTGAATGTTGTGAGCGAACGTTCATAATGATCTCTTCATAGCGGTTTGTAATTAGAGTTGGCAGAATTAATTTTCAGCTATACCATTTTTCCTTGGGAGTGCTGACCTGTTTAAACCTTTGTAGGATCACGTTGAGTTCCATCTGAAGTTTTTTATTTATTGAAATGCTTCTTGGAGCCACAATGGAAATAGAAAAGAAATTGTACCATATGATAACTGGCAATTTAAAGCTTTAGCATGTAACATCTAAGATGCTCACGTGTTTCCTGCCCTGCTGGGTTTGAAGCCGTGGCTTGAAATTTACTTCCCACGTTCACAGTTCCCTGACCATAATAAGGGTCTGTAATCAGCTGCACTGCCCCAAGGATTATTTGGAGCAGTTCATTTATTTAACGTATATATGGTTCTGACTGTGGCAGAAAACTTGATCCTGTACCTGGGATGTGGGAAACTGGATTCAGATCACTAGCTCAAATGTAACCTAAGAGGGGTAGCATGGACTCAAGTTGCTCACCAAGATGAAGGGTTGTCCAGCCCTAGTTGGGGCACTAGTGATGCATGCAGGCCTCAAAGCACTGAGGAAGTATCTCAGAATACTTCTGCTGCACCAGAGAAAGAAATAACTGTAAAACCTCAGATCTGTATGAGGGGTGGACAAGTTTAACCAAGTTTCTGAATACAGGACTGTTCCGTATGCTCAGTGAAATAAAGCTTTCATCGAAAGCGTAAGATCCTTTGGAAAGGCGCTGCTGACAAAATAGGCACGCAAAATGCCAGCAGAAGGTAAAATACAGATGGGATATGCAGGCTTGCATTCTTCCTTCAGAAAAGCACTTTTTCTTCACGTAACAACCTTTTAAAAATAACACAGCAAGCATTTTCTGGGTTGAATCCCTACTCGTGATTGCCCTTAGCAGGGATGTTGTTCAGCTGCTAGGAGCTGGAGCACCGTGCGTTGCCCAGATCCTCAGGATGGGCAGGTTTCTAAAGCTCACAGTGCTGTGGGCTGCTCAGGGACAGCAGGCAGCAGGTGACAAAGATGGCAGATGAGCTGATCCAGCAAATGCGTCGTTGTCTTTTACACTGTGCACGCACAGAACTTCTACATGGTTTTCTCAACGAGACAGCCAAAACTAGTGAGAGGCCACTACGGCGTCGGGGGAATTGTTTCGTGGGGGCTGAGACGCTAATTGTGGACCTGAAGGAAGAAAATGTAGGAAATATTTTTTGGGGTAAAAAATTCTGGTTATTCTTGCATTGCCCTATTTCCTTCACCTATAGGAAAGGGTGGTTGTATTCTAACATTTTTACTATTTAGACATTGAGCTCTGCTATGGGACTAAGTAAGATGACCGAACACTTGCTTTCCTCCCCCCCCGCCCCCGCTTCTTTCTTTCCATCAATGCTGCATGAGTTTGGCCATGGAGCTGGAATCAGATTTCATAAGGGAAATGATAATCTCATTTTCAGACAGATGTTGGATATCAAAAGCAGAAACATGTAAGAAAGCTTGATCTGATGAGCTATACATATGGTTTAATTTTTCAGTAGAAAATGTAATTAATTTGTCTGGCGTTCCTGGATTAGCCCATAATGCTTCGTGCTATAAACTTGCACGAAGTTCTTAAGTGTGTGGTTTTGATATATCTGGTATATATAAGCTGCTAATATTGTAGCTTTTCTGTTGTGAAGGATTGGTATCTGGCTTGATTCATTTACTAACTAACCTTTTTTTCGCTGATCGTTAGTGGTGTGCTATGTGGTCATAGACAAGCTCATCCTCTATTATTACTCTGGAAAGAATGCCTTTTAACTTTCATTTATCTCATTATTAATTCTAACTCAGGCTTTTTTTAATGGTAGAAAAAAAATAATTTTGAGTAGCATAGATTTCTTTACTGTACATTTCATACATTTACCATGAAATTTGGGTCCTTACAGATTCACGGCTATACTACTTCCTTGGGGAGAATCACAGAAAATTTGTGACAGACTCACTCCCTTGCTTTTCCTGTCTTCAGAGGGAAATAATTCTGAGCAAGGGAGAGGGAAGAGCAGGGAGGAATTGGCACGCTCAGTGTTTGCCAAGGAAGAAGCGAGTTAAGTAAAATATAAAGGGCCACTCTGAGCCTTCAGCTCTGCACGAAGATGTGCGCAGGCTTCACGGATTGGCTATCCGCCATGGCCTTAGCCTTTCCCCAGAAACCCCCGGAGTGGGGCACATAGTCTGCCCACAAAGCACCACGGACATGTAAGATCCCAGCGTGTACTGCCATGCCCGCTCAACAGCAGCGGGGAAGGAACAGCGGTCCTGCACGTGATGGCAACCAAGGTCTGCGTGCTGGGAGTCCCTGGAAGATGTCCTGCGCTGCCGAGGATGGAACTCGGCGCTGCTGTATCCGCCTTCCTGCTGCCAGGCGTGCTGGTTCGAGGAATTAGATGTGTGTGACAGCGTACATGACACTCGTATGCCTTTGTTCTGTTTGGATGGACCACTCGTCTTCTCTGCTGTGGAAAGTGAAAAATCACCACCTTTTTATCATTTTGCAGATGTTTGTCGCTCTATGGTGTTTGGCTATCTTAAGGCTCGTTTAATGTGAATCAGATGGGAAGTGTGCAGAGTGGTTTTCTGACTCCTGTCCAGGAAAAATCGTGGGTCAGCTGGCATACAGCTTGCTGAGAGTTGGCTCAGCTGAGTCTTCCTGGAGCTGGCAACCGAGCTGTCTGCTCAGCCATGAGGAGCCCGTGGCAGGCAGGAGTGCAACACTGGAGTATGGTGAACAGTAACCTGTGAGTAAGAAGTTAAGTAACTGTTACAGGTATTTAGACTGCCAGCCACTTGGGCAATTGAGACTGAAGAGCGGCAGGGGAGGCCTGCGTGTTTGTGCTCAAGGCAAGCAGAGTGATTGCAGGGAAGAAAGGGTAGGACCCCGGAATTGCCTGCTCTGACATCCCTCAGTTGGAGAGACCCCAGCAGATAAAATTACGCAGTTTGTAAACCAGATTGTATCTGGCTTGGCTTAGCCGGTCACAGTCTTTCCAGTGATTTAACTAAACATTTCTGGAGAAGAGAAGGTTCCAGGGAGACCTTATAGCACCTTCCAGTACCTGAAGGGGCTACAAGGAAGCTGGGGGGGACTTTTTACAAGGGCCTGTAGTGACAGGACACGGGGTAACGGGTTTAAATTGAGAGAGGGTAGATTAAATTGGATGTAAGGAAGAAATTCTTCACAGTTCGGGTGACCAGTCACTGGGACAAGTTGCCCAGAGAAGCTGTGGATGCCCCATCCCTGGAAGTGTTCAAGGCCAGGCTGGATGAGGCTGTGAGCAACCTGGTCTAGTGGAAGGTGTCCCTGCCCATGGCAGGGGGGTTGGAACTAGATGGTCTTTAAGGTCCCTTCCAACCCAAATCATTCTGTGATTCTATCTTTTGTACTAATTTAGTTAAGCAGGTGTTGAAAGGTGTGTAGATAAGCCTGTTAGCTGTGGTGCCGTATGTCCAGTCAGAGTAGGCCATGTCTGTGGCAACTTTTGGTGAACACAGCACATACAGTTGGTCAAGTTTACTGCTAGTAACGACTGTCACCCTCAACAGCAGGGTTTTGGTGGGATGGACGCTCTGTCCCCTCAAGGCACCTCTGCGTGGTAGGAGGAGGTGGCGGACTGAGGGGTGGAAGGACTGTAAGGGTTTTTCCTTGGAGCAGGTAACCCTTCTCCAGATGTTCTGCAGCATGATAATGACCGTGCCGCTGTGTGCCTGTGGAGGCTTGCTGTGTGGAAGGCCACATGATGTTGGGTTTTGCTCTTGCTGGGTGTGCAACACTGCAATTGGAAAAAGGAAGGAATGGACTTTTTTTAGGAAGTTACCTCTTCAAGGAGCACAATTCGTGTCATTTCAGAGGCAGGGTTTCCTAACTGTCTTTGCCTTTCTGCTGTCTGTGTTCAGAAATCTCAATTGAAATAGTCCTTTTCCTGAACGGAGCTTTAAGCTGTTGGGAAAACTTTTCCAGTACTTTGTGATGACTCTAGCAAAGACTGATCTTTTGACAGCTTTTGGTTTTGAGCTGCTTATAGCTTGGGATGTCTGAGTTTTTCTGGTCTCTAAGCATCATCTGTTTTTCCCATCCATGGCATCTTCACAACTTTAAATCTGTCTGTGTGCTGACACAAACTGCCCAGTGTTGATTTAGTTTCGTTATTTAAGGAATAACCTTTTTTTTTGAACCAAAAAATATTAATAGTTTTTTTCTTAATCCCAGGGGTAGATTTAAGATCACCTTGTTTTAAAGTTCTTTCACAGAAATTTAGAGGGCAGAATTCCTCTAGAACATTTGCAGCTGCTATTAGCTTGTGTATGTAGAAATCAGTATGTAATAACGTATCTCATGATAACCTAGCAGCTGGGGAAGTCCATGTGCATTCAGACACAAATAGGCGGCCAGCCACTCTGATAATTACCACTTCACAGCCCTTGCTGTGAAAGGCTACAAAATGGAATTGCTTCAAAAATGGCTTTCAACCGGAGATGCCCCAAACCAATATTGGCGAGAAGGTTTGAGTAGAAACACATACAGGATAAAATATTCAATAGCATTTCAGAAAGCATTAGCAAGGCATAGTACAACTCTTTAAATCATGAATTACCATTTACGTGGAGAAAACAAAATCCCCTAAGTGGTCTTCTAAAAACACTTTTGAAATTAAACCACCCCATGTGCAGCCTCTAGCATTTATTTTCTGTCAAGCCATTTTAGGCTAGGCTGCCCCTACTAACTGGTTTAGTTTGGCTCTCAGCAGGCTGGCAGACATCGTACAAGAGGGAAAAATTGGCTGGGCATTCTATTTCTTTATACCTTTTGGATTGAGCTATGATAATTTGAACTGCCAGAGAGGGGTGTAGATGGTACCCACCTTATTTAAGGTAATGAAGCCAAATACGTGTGATGGAATGAATGCATTCAGGAGAACTGAGGTAGATGCGTATCTTGCTTAGATCTGAATTTTAGATTTAGCATCTCTGCCTTCCTGAATAGCAGTGAAAATTAAATGAAGTGGCGGTGCTGAAGCAGTGTGCTCTTACCCATCATCTCTATCCACCCACCTTGTCAGCTCATCTCCTCTTTCGCTTTTTTCCCCCTTTTTTTTTTGTGTGACACTTTAGCACATGCTGTGAACATATGCCAAAATGCTCATTCTTAAAAGCTGCCTTCATTCATCTCGAGCTGTTATCAAGAGCTTTGTCTGCTTCGTAGATAAATTGCACGCTGGTGCATCTATGTCCTCTTGTACTGGAAACCAGACAAATGATTCTGACAAACTCTGTTGCATTCGTACAGAGTGAAGAGATGGCTTACCTCATGCAGAATATGGGTATCAGAACACCTTCCGCTTCTCAACTGAGGCGGTGATATAAACGTGGCTGCTGATCCCAAACCAAAAACATTAGAAATGTTTGCTCGCTGCAGGTTACTTTGCACGCTTGATACACATTCCGGTGTTATGGATGACAGTTTTTGGAGCATAAGCTGCTACATGTATTTCATTAAGGTGATTTTCAGATCATGTATTATTTTGGCTCTACACTTGTTTTAAGTTCTGTTTAATATAGTTTTAGCTGTAGCATAAGTGTACTTAACCCTGAATACTCTCCTTGACGGGAGATTTTAGCTGAATAAACCAGCCAGATGTATTGTGTAATTAAGGAGATTCTTTGGAAATTGGCTTCATTTCAGTTTTAAATATGTTGTCTAATTTGTTCCAGAAGTAAAGTGAACTTGTTTTTCAGACCTTGCTCATGATTGCTGGTGGTCAGAGCCATAATAAATTGAATTCCCTCCTAATTTAAACACTTTGTAAACACGTAAGCTTGTAATCACACAGAACAGCAACCGTTCCTTTCCTTTACTGATACACAAATATTGGCACCTATGTGAACAACAGGTTCTTCAGTAATTTGAGTGCAATACTTCAGTAGGTTTAAGTTGAGGAAAAGAGGGAGGAAAAAAGATACAGGCTCTGCCAGAGATTGTAAACCACATGTATATTCAGCAAGCAAATGAACGACCAGCTTTGAAACAATAAGCTGCTCTATAATGCACAGACGGTCTTTCAGGATACCAAGCCCAAGCTCTGAAGTCTCTCTACACATTGATAAAAATGTCTGACTCTGAATGAAATACGTTTATTCTGTCTCATGGAAAGCCCTGTAAGCTACTAAGAACTGACTGAGCTGCTGACTCAGTCATTGTTCCTGGGTTTTACAACTCCTCCCATTCAGTTAATTAAAAAACCTGTTCCTGAGCAGGAAACAAAAGCACTTTTTATACAGAATTGATCTATGTACATTTTCAAGATTTCTGCTCCGTGAATGCACTTTTTCTTTAGCTCTGCTTATTGCAGCACAAGTGCCTGCCAGAGGCAGTACTGTTGACATGACTGTCCTTCTCGGGTGGAATATTTCACTGCACACCGTCCCACACTCGTGCCGGGGCCCGTGGAGCACGGGACGGGGTCAGAACCTGAAAGGCACAAAAGGCTGCTCAGTGAGCAAGAAAGCGATGAACGGCACTAAAGTCAGAGCACAGAAATGGGGATACTCTCGTGGGAGTAGCGGGAGGAAAAAGATCTGTCAGCAAAAGAGCAGAAAGCGTGAAGGGTGGTGGGTTTGCAGCTGAAGAAAGTGTCTTTGCAATGTGGCTGAAACACTAAAAGCCTGAGTTTTGGTGAGTGTGGACTTTGAAGCTTTTGCGAGATACATAAATAAAAGCTGTTACTCAGTAAGGCGAAGTTAACGATTAAGCTCAGCAGTTGCTGCTGTTATTTTAGTAAAAGCTTTGTCTTGCCAAGAAATAGAAGAATGTGTATGAAGTTGTTTGGAAAAGCTGCTTTGGTTCTGTCAAATTTAATTTTAAAGAGATGGCTACCAAATCCCAAAAGTTGGGTCCAGTGTAGATCCAAAAGTTGCTCATGGTTAGAATTTCTGCAATCCATGTTATGACCAAAATTATACTTCTGCACATCTTAAATTCCTCCCTATTCTTGCAACTCTCTCCAGTTTTTTAATAATCAGTGTGAAGTAATACGATTTGGAGTGGCCTGACATGGGGTTGGAAACTGGTGTTTTCTAAATTGCAACAATGCAGTCAAATTTTGGTCCCTTAAAACGATTAGCCTCTTTCCAAACTCAGTTCTTCCTCTAAGAACGAAGCCTCTTTCATCTGTCCATGTAAGATTTCTCCGTTGCCACTGGTGGACAGGATTTCTTTTTGAATACTGTCAGGTTTTTATATTAACCGCAAATAAGTGTCATAATTTACTTGTGTCCACAGGTGATGAGAGAGATTGAACTACTCTCTGTATGTACAGTCTGTGTTTAACACGCTTCTTATCAGTGCAGAAGTTCTTTTCACCTTTTTGAACAAATTTAGACACAGGAGTTAGAAGAACTGGTTCGGCTGGAGCTGTACTGAACTCAGGTCCTGAAATCCTGCTCCCCTTACAAAATACTCCAGTTTCTTTCAGTGACGCTTCTGGTGCACAAGAAACTCAAGTTCACTATTTAGTAACCAGAATGAGTAGTGTGAGAGGGAAGAAATGTTTCTTCCCATGTGGATTTCCCATGAGGAGGCATCTGCTGAAGCAGGGGAAGGGTGGAGTTGGGTTTCTGTACTCATTCGGTACTTGGAGTCAAAGGGATTATGAACTACAACTGCACGGTTGCTGGTGGGAGCATCAGCCCACATGGAACAAATCTGTGTTACTGTGTTTTCTTCAAATTAATGATCACAAATTTTGTTTTGATTAAAAAATGGGATTTTGATGTTTCCACATTAAAGAGACATTCTTACACCTTCATAATTTATACTGAAATCAGTGTTAATGAGGTGAAGGAGGTATAAAGGCAGAGTTTTTTGATGCAGCTGTGATATAAAATCCCAGCATGCTTGGCCAACCTTTAACAGGCATTCCAGTATGGTCTGTTTGAGCCTGCTTGAAACTAGTAATACTCATTTCAAATGTTAACCAGGAGTTTATTACTCTCAACTTTTTTCTGTGCTTTAATTACATGTTAATCTGTTGTAGACAACCCTGTTCTTTTAATGTATGTATGTCTTGGGCCAAGTGCATAGCGATCATCTGGGAGGAGACCACCTAGTTAAGAATAGATCCAAAGGCAGATTAAGCCTGTGCTGCTTCTTAATTTTAAATGTATGTGATGTCTTTTCACTATAATAGGGAAATCTACTTGCAGAACCATCTAAGATGCTGTTAAGGGTCTTGTCTGCCATCCAGCGCAAGGCTCGATGTTCAGTTTGCACTGACATGTCTAAGCTGGGTCTCCATTTCTTAAGATTGATTTTTAGCCCTGTATCAGTGTTAATGTATCAATGAAATCAATGTATTTGCCTCGTAAGACAAGTGATTCAACATACAGTAAGAGCTGTAACCATGTGCATCTTCACCTTTGGCTCTGCCTCATTTTCTTTTCCAGTAGTTCATACATCGGAGAGCAGTTTTTGCTAGAGGCTTCTGTTAAGTGAGGGATAAGTGAGTGGGTTTTACCTTCTTACCAAGTTGTAGAATCACAGGATGGTTTGGGGTGGAAGGGACCTTAAAGACCATCTAGTTCCAACCCCCTGCCATGGGCAGGGACACCTTCCACTAGACCAGGTTGCTCAAAGCCTCATCCAGCCTGGCCTTGGAACACTTCCAGGGATGGGGCATCCACAGCTTCTCTGGGCAACCTGTTCCAGTCTTCCTCTCTGGTGCCAGGCACTTCCAGCAGATATTCTCATAAGGGTCCTGGATGCTGCCATAGAAAGTCTGAGCTCTAAGCTTTCAGTGACTTACCATTTTCCTGACTGCGGTCTAAGTGGGTATCCAGTCCGGTGCCCAGGGAACAGTGCTAGTAGTCACTAGTAGTCAAAAGCTTGTGTCGTCGGGCAGCTGCTGTTAAACTTAGCCATCTGAACACTCTTTTC